>NC_055696.1:28998882-29213882 GCF_017639745.1 Melanotaenia boesemani | reverse complement strand
TCACCAGGCTGAAAAGAAAACCAAACTCAACAAACAAACCTGGACAATATTTTTTCTTTCTTTATTTATTAAAGCTGATGAGTTTTACAAGAAAAAATTTAATTTTTACTCTGTAAAGAGAAACTGCTGCTAAAAGTTGTCCACTTGTTCAGTGACTGTAAACCAAAAGTTACAGCTGTTTCTTCACATAGCAACACTTTTAAAGGAAAAGGACATTTTGCGTACAACAATGCGATTAATCACAGAAATTTCACGTGATTAATCACAACTAAAAACTTTAATTGATGCACTTTGAAATACAAAATAAAAATAAATTATAACATTTATTTTAAGATATATTACAAAATTATATTGTATCTAAAATTATAAAACTTAATTAAAAAAGGTATTAAAATGATCCAAACTGCAGCTACAGATGAAACAACCTGAACACACCTGTTACATCTGTACAACACGATCAGATCGAACACACAGCTGATTCTCTGACCCTAAAGCCTGCTGGATGTGTGTGTGTGTGTGTGTTATACACACAGAAAGTACCTTACTGATAGTCTGATGTAACATGGCTCTCTAAGTGGAAGGTTGTTTTGTACTAATCTGGTGTTTCAGCCTCCTTACAAACCACCATGTGATCCATTTTAGTTCAACATGTTGGTTTTCTCACTGACGAACAAACTGAGACAACCTGAGAAAATATTCGTGTCACGCCTTCTTAAATATCCTTGTTGTGGCTGAACAGAGCAGTTCTTCCACATTCCACATGAGTTTGAGGGAAGATGAGAAACCAGAAATTCCCAGCAGGTGAATTTTACACTGTTGTGCCACTAAAACCTGCAGAAAACCTGGTTTCTTTCTGCTGAATGTGTGTCTGTCTGTGGATGTAACAGTGGGACAAAAAATATTGATTTGAGCATAACTGGATTTTTACACAGTAGATGGGGGACTGCACCATAACTGGACAGGTGTCATGTGACTAATTAACTGGTAACTTTGAGAATGAGGAAAAAATTCAACTGATGTGGAGTTTTACATTCCTGAGGTTCACATTATAATCATTAATCATGCAGCAGAAGACAGAACTGAGCAGCAATGTCATGATTTCACATTCCAGTGTTGCTCTGATTAAACACATAAACACACCAGTTCCACAGAAGAAGAACCCACGCATTACAGAGGCCTTAAATGTGGGAGGTCCTGACGAGTGGATGGTGGAAAAAGAGGAGCTGCAGAAAAAGAGAGCAAGCTGAGAGCTGTCATCTTCTCAGCAGCTGAACATAGAAAGTTTATGGAGATGTATGAGGACTTTAAAAGTGTCACCAGAAGAAAAGGTAATACAGCCGTGATTAATAAAGCGAGGGAAGCGGCATGGCAAACAATTGCTGACAGACTAAATGTCCAAGTTATACAAGTTTTATGCCATTGTCAGTTGTTAGATGCTGATTTTACTGTCCTTATTTATTTCTGGTCTCCTCTTGTCTCTATATAAGATGTTCTGGCCCTGCTCAGTTTATTAAATAACCCAATAATCAATATGCATCATTATATTTTGTGAATATATTATTGTGTGTGTGTGTGCGTGTGTGTGGACAAATGGATGAAAAATGTGCCCAACTGGACTAAAATGTTCATAATGATACATGAAGGTTAGAACTACTAATGCCTCATCCTGAACTCAGAGATGAGATGATTATTAAACTTTTATATCCTCTTTGTGACTTTACATTCCTATAAAAATGAGCTGTGCTGATTGGTCGGCAGCACCTGCCCTGTTGGAGCTGACCAATCACAGCAGACAACATTTTATCAACCTTTATAATAATAGTTCTACTTGTGCAGCTCTGATAGAAAAGTCTCACTTTAAAAGCTTCATGCACTTTAGATGTTTGTGAGGTTTTTATCTTGCCGACAGTAAATGATTAACAGTGAATGAAAGCAGAGTTTCTTTTTTATCCACCATGACTCACACACCTGTAAAAGTTTCTTCAGAATCAGCTCTCAGAGGCTGAATCAGGACACTGAACAACACGTGTCTCTGACAGGCTGTAAAGACTTCAGGAGAAACGGTGTAAAACCAGCAGCTCAAAGGTCACGCAAACACATGCAAAGATCCACACTTCTGTCATACAAGCAGGATGAGCTACATGCATGTGTGACGGCGTGAACATGGAGGTGGGTGTGTCTGCAGGGTGTGTGTCTGCTACGTTCCAGTCGTTCTCACACAGAAAGAGAGAGTGAAGATGAACGGCAGATATGAAGCAGCCCATTATCTCATCACACTGACAGTGTGTGCTTTTAACCTTCAGCTTTAAAACTACCCGAGATAAAAGTCAGATGGCTGTTTTATATTTTCATTTTTTATTCAGAGCTAAATTTCATCACTCTGACAGGGTGTATTGTTCAGTCCTTAACAATTCCCAAGAAGTTTTCTCTGTCTAGAAACCACATTAATTTTATGTAGAATGTATTTTTAATTGCAGATAAAAAGTATAAAGCATGTTAGAGAATTTGTTCAGCATTTAAAATTATTATTTGTACCAGATTTCCAGGCTGTAATATAGATTCCACTGGAAAAAGTGTGTCCAAATGCTTTCTCCTTAAAGTCCCTGAACAACAGTGTAAAGATCTGTTTAAACATAACAGAGAGATGTGTGTTCACTCAGGCAACCCCATCACATTCTGGCTGATGAGATTGTGATGATGCCTTCTAACTAAAGTTGTCTTGAAACTTTTGACTGGTACTTTACATGCAAAACAAAATTATAAAACTTTTTCCAAGTTTAAAAAAAGCAGCAAATATTTTGGCTCTAGTATTTATTAACTAGGTTAGTAAATGTGAGTGAAATTTCTCATTTTGAACTGACTGATGACAGAAAGAAGAGTTAAAGGCTGAATAATTGGGATTTTTTCCTTAAAAATCATTTTAAATGTTCTCATTTGTTGCGAGGGATAAAATGAAGCTTTCCTATAAACAATGTCTTTGTTAAGTTTTTCTTCTTCAAAATAAGAGTTCAGTGCCAGAATAACTTTGTGTTGCTCTTTCCAGCTTCCTGGTTCCTTATCCAATCATATGCGACTCCCCACGGTTGCCTAACAACAAGGCAGCGTTTGGTATTTTATGTTGGCAAAAGAGCAACAGCGTGCAGGTATGGAAGCTAGTAAAAGAAGCAGAAATAGTTTCAGAAAAACCTAAAAAGCCTCGGCATCCTGCTAAAAAAGCAAACGACTAAAAACGGAATAAAACGAGGATCAATATTGGAGAATCTTTTGAAACGTGGAGAAGTCTGATCTGGCAAAGTTTCTCCTCGACAGGTATGCACCTGAATTTTGCTTAAATTAAACAAAAAGTTTATCTTGATTTACAAAGATTTTAGTCCAATTTATTTCTCGGCACTCATTAAATTAATGTGTGTGACTGTATGGACGTATTAGTGGAGTAAATTGGTGGCCTGTTAGTTTACAACAATAAATGTAATCATGTTTGGGCCAAGTAATTACTGTGTTTGTCCTTATAAACTTATGAAATTACTATCAAATTAATTTATTAAGTGAGACTAAGTAAAAACTGCTGCTGTGTGGCATTTGTTGATTAATGTAGCTTTTGTTTACACTCCATTTTATGCTAACATAAATTAGTGCGTAAAATTAGCGCTAGCATTTCAAAGCATAGTAACTTACTGTGTGTGTGAATCAGCTTCACTCCTCATCATGATGTTTGCTGGTGCTATGTTCTCCTTCCTTCATAGACTGTATAAAAGAACCGTCCTCTCACAAACCAGCAACCTATGCGAAACTCTCCGAGGGAGGAAGAACGCTCTCCGTGTTTTTCTCTTTCGACTGCAGTTCTGATTTGAACCACTAGGTGTCAGTGCTACTTATTTTGCCTTTAATGTTCAGCATGTGGTCTGACCTGAATGAAACTTCATCCTCATCACATTTCAGATTTTCTGAGTCTGTTAGTGCAGATATTGGTCTAACTCCAAGCCATTGTTTCCTATTTTTGGCAAATGTAAAAATTGCATGTAGAAGCTCAACCCTTCAGCATCAACATAATTTTGTTGACGGGGAACACAGTCAACATGCAGACATAGTGTTTCCAGGACAGCCGCAGCTGTCAGATTATGAGACTAAAATGATGTAAAATGAATGTGTGAATAGATATAGCAGCATAAAGGCCAACCAGAAGAAGAAAGCAGAATTTATTACTAACAGAACTTTGTAGAAATAACACACAGATCAACAGTGACCAAACCTTTTCTCATCTGCATCATTCTCTCAAGTCTTGGCTTTCAGGAGAAAAAATATTGGCATTGAAACAAACACACAACAGAAACTATTTACATATTTTCACTTTTTCCTAATTTACAGTTATTTATGCTCCTATTTACCTGCTGTCCTCATTAAACCAACTTCAACTCAGCTGGTTTATGGCACCACCGTGCATTAAAACATCTTTATTCCAGCCACAGTGGAGCATTACTTTTGTTCTTTTCAGGCAGACTGCTGCTGATTGGACATTATTGTTTAAGCCATCTCAGTGGTAGAAAGTCTGACATTAACTGGCTTTATAGTAATTTTCCAGTCAAAACAGTGCTAGCAACATAGTAGTCATAGTGATCTTGTTGTTTTATCATGAAATGTGAAAAATAATGGTGTTATCATGGATCACCTAATCGGGGATTTACCTTATAGTCTCTGAATAAACACTACATTTTGCAACAATGGATGGTAAATCTCTTGGATGGGATACAAATGCCTGGAAAACATCCATAAATAACATAAAGGATAAGCTAGTCATCACAATTAACCCCAGAGAGTTAAACTTTGGCCTTCCTTAAAAACTGCTGATGATATAAGCGATAATGTTTGGGGGCATCGGAGACCTAGAGGAGTTTAAACAGTTAATCCACAAACTGATAACACAAATAAATAAGTGAATTAAATAAAATACAAAAACAAGACACATCAGTTAAGTTACTATCTGGCATACATATAATCGAGTGAATCTGAAACTGATGGAGATGGCAAGCGTGTCATCATATCTTCTGGACCAAAACATTAGAAGGTAAATCTGACATGATGGAGGTGCTTGATGGAGCCGTTTCACGGCATATTTCAGCATAATTATGTCAGTTAGAGTTTATCCCAGTTTGGTTTCTGGTTGCAGTAAACTGCAGATGCTGCATTACAGGGAGGATACCAGCTCCCTGATAACAGAGTGTGTTTGAAGCTGACTGATATTAAACAGTGACTCAGCAGAAACAACTGGTGTATGTAGAGTAAAGGTGGATTTCTACCTCGGCTGCTGCAGTTTGAAGTTTCTCTGCTGCACCGTCGGTTGAATTTTTATTAGTTCATGTTTTGAACATGTTGGACCAGCTTTTATTGAAGTTACTGAAATGTAGAAAGAAACTAAAATTAATTTAAAAAAGGAAAAAAATACCCAAAGTAACGTATCCATTATTTATCCACTCCTCGTTCATACCTGGTGATGGTAAGCTACAGTTGCCCTGGGGCACACTGACGAAAACATGGCATCCGATCCAAACATTCATCCACATTCCCCCCACTCGCCTTGTCGACAAACGAAAGTGCAGACACACTAAGCTAAACAATGTCATCATTTTGTGAAACATGTGGAAGTAACTTTTTCTGTTGGTACTTACTGTCCAGGAGAAGAGCTAGCTTCGAGTCAAATATTAGCCTCTTTAGCTGTCGCTGTGCTTTCCTCTTTGAAAACACAAGGCCAACGTTAATCCAGGTTATGCTCCTTTCCCTATCCGACAACTTCTTTGCCAACGACCATTTATTTATTTATTTTTTTTTGAAGTAATGTTGGTTCCTGGTCTTCTGGTCAATGTTTTGTTCCGCTCTCCGCTATTTTTCTTTATAAATATGCACTGCCTGCTCGCTGGCTGAAGCCTTTTATAGGGAGGGAAGACCGAGGGCATCAGGAATAGGGAGGAGGCGGCGATTCACATGAACGTACATGAACGCCTGGCCGGACCGGCTTGTAAACACGAGACTGGAGAGCAACACTCGTCATGCTATACTAGATGATATAGATAGATGATATTACACCTCTAGTTCTTCTTATAGCCATTTTTTAATTCCTCCTATCTAGAAATGATGAATTTCCTTTCATTGCCCCTTTAAGGACCATTAAAACTCGACGCAGAAGACGGATATGCAGACTTATGGGCATTTTTGTACGTCTTCTGCGTAGGCCTGTCGCGATAAGCAATAAGTCAATTAATTGAACGGTAGAAAAATATGAGCGCGATAAGTTCGCCGGCCGCGATAATTTTTATTTGTCCCCCCCTTACTTTACCATACACTGTGTATGACAATAAGTTTCACTATGGAGTATTTCGACTGAACGCTCTGGTTTCTTGCATAGTGATCTCTCTAGTGTCATATTTGACGGCAGCATGTTGCAGCACGAGACCGTGGTGAAGCACCTGTGCGAGCCGGTAAGCTGCATTTGTTTTGCAGGGCTGCCAACACGCATTGGCCGTGAGACTCGCGCATTTAAGTGTCTTCTCACGCTCTTGCGCTAATCCTCTCATGCTGAATTATGTAAATAAGTCGAATGGAGAAATAATAGCTGCAAGCACCTCCTCATTTATTGTTTCACTGCTCCCCACATGTAAGCAGAACACACACGTAGCCTACAACATCAGTACAAAGCCCCCACTTCCTGGTCTACCGTAATAACCCCTGTAATGCGCAGGCACATATACATAGGCCTATATACTGCCGTAGGTATTATTATGGCACTGTCATTATATTATTATTAGGGATGCACCGATATGAAAATTTTGGCCGATACCGATATCCGATATTAATATTGTTGTTATGGCCGATAACCGATATTTACCAATGTCGATATATGTATTTTGTTTTAAAAGCTTTAAGATTATCAAATTCTGTACAAAGTGAAAATAAAGCAAACATTAGGGGTGTTAGCTTCCCACCATTGTTTGTGAAGTTCTGGATGGCAGTTTTTCAGATGACATATCAAATTTGTGGTGCTATATGAGTTGACACGGCATCCTCCTCGCATTACTTCGACTTTGCAGATATTGCATACTGCTTTTTGAGTACCTTCTTTTTACATCGTGAAAAATTACCACACAGCTGAAATTGCTTCAGTTACATCCCACAATGTAGTGCTGCATCGCTGTCACATGTCCAAACATGGCTGCATGGCCAAACCTTCCAACACACGTCCACAATCAGCAATTATACAAAAATAAATATCGGCTGTTAATATCGGCCCAGTTTTGCTTATCGGACCGATACCGATATGTTAAAAAATGGCTAACATCGGCCGATACCGATATTAATGCCGATATATCGTGCATCCCTAATTATTATATTAGTTGAAATGGTCTCAAAATGACAACATTATCGCTTTGCACAATATTATCATTCATCGCGATAATATCTGAGAAAATTTATCGTACAGCAAAATTTGTTATCGTGACAGGCCTACTTCTGCGTTGGTTATGCGCATAATTTAGTCCATTTTCAGGGAGCTTAGCTACCCATCGCTTGACACATAAGACGGAGCAATACCACCGGAAATCGCTTGGGCAGTGTTGAGCTAACACGCAACCAGCGAAAGGAACAAAGCAGAGAAGAAGAAGAGGAACAGGAAGAAGATGTCGCAGAACCGCCAAATAAAAAGCACCCGAAGAAGAAGAGGCGGACGAAGAAGAAGTTAAGAGAAACTTCTGCTTCTTTGTGGTTTTCTACTTTTATTGGTGCTTTTGGACGGCTGTAAACAACTTTATAGCGGTGCACTACCGCCACCAACTGGGGTCAAAATGCAGATGTGAACTCTGAACTTGGCACTGCCCACTTGTGGATGAACTGACTTATTACCCATGGAAACATAAAAGACGCACGGAAGTATGAGGGTGGCGATGTATGACGAAACTGTTCTGTCTGTATCTGTCACTTCAGTTAACTGCAGAGTGAAAGCAAACCAAACCAAAGCAAAGGAAGGTGAAGTATTCCTCTGAATTCTTCGCCCAGCCCAACAGATTCCCCTGGACTATCCTGGTCTGAATGCATCCTGAAACAGCAGTGGGTTCACAGGCTATTCACAGGAGAAATCGTGAAACGTCTTCAAGGAAAAATCCCAGACCAGATGACTGGACCCAGCCTAGTCAGATATGTTAATTTAAATATTTTAAATAAAAATTTCTAAAAATAAAAGAAAACAATCATTTCAAACTTATAATCTCGGGGAGATTAGCTCATCTTGCTCCTGCCTGATGTGATGAGACTTCAGGTGTTCTTCCATAAATGAAAACAACAACCCATTTCAAGCTTTCTCTCTGAAGGCCATGAAAAGCGCTTTCCCCAAAGACCAGAGGAAATTCAATACACAACCTCACCTCCTCAGTGTGTGTGCTGATGTAGGTCAGTATGTGACTCAGCAACAGTAGTCTGTTGTTAGAGAGAGGGCTCAGCTTACCACACAGCCTCTCTGTGCAGAAGCTACTCCCTGCCAGAGGATGAAGACACGTTTCAGTCTTTACTTTCTAAACTTCAACTTAAAAACTTCAATTTGTGCTTCTTTAGAGCATTTTCTCAAAAAGAAACTTCCATTTCCTTTATTCACCTTCTTTTTCCACAGCGTCACTGCTTTACTTTCAATTCTTCTGCAGGATGTTGGGACAGAAAAATGATCTTCCAGACATTTTCATTATGTTCGGATGCTGTTTAATGCCATATCTGTACCCAGCCAATGATTTTATACAAGAACTGACCCAGTATCTGTACTTTACAGCTGTCCTGAGGTCGGAGACCAGATGGGAGCTGTTTGTCTACCTACAGCACTGCTGAGGTCAACTTTCCAGGAATCACACAGGTGTGTCTGCAGGAATCAGCCTGA
Organism: Melanotaenia boesemani; assembly: GCF_017639745.1. Taxonomy (NCBI): domain Eukaryota; kingdom Metazoa; phylum Chordata; class Actinopteri; order Atheriniformes; family Melanotaeniidae; genus Melanotaenia; species Melanotaenia boesemani. Next base: position 29,204,977 of record NC_055696.1, on the reverse strand, counting down.
AGCGGCACAAACACATAACCACGATTTACAGTGACAGTTTTAATGGATTTTATTCAACAGAACCTGGCAAGTTCAACTAAGACTGTATTCTGTAATATAGAATAACCTGGATGTGACCTGAGGGTTGCCATGGCAACAGCGTTCCCTTGTAAATCATAGTATTTAAGAGGTAAAGTGCTGTGTGAGAAAACAAGTGGTTCACATATCAAGTAGCAGCAACTCTGTACAGTCTTGTGTTAAATCAAACTTTATTTATAAATTGCTTTTCATGCCGAACACAAAGTACTTTACATGTTAAAAAAAAGCAATTATTGCATATTAAAAATAAAACAAGCCTTTACACACCAAAATAGATAACACAGCAAAAAAAAACTCATTAAAGTCTCTTTCACACAAAGTTGCACGCACACACATGCATACACACAAACAAAGCAGTTGCCCCCCCCACCTCCCACATTCTGCACAAACATGACTCCCTCATTTCTGTCTCTAAACTGAATGTAGGTATAAAATATTAAAAGTAATAAAACATCTGGCTTGATGCTGCTGTGAGGAAACAATATCAGGGTATTAAAGTATATGTAGGAAGGGTCTTTACTCTCTCCAGGCAGGAGTCTCAGCTCTGCTCATCAAACCAACATATTGAGAAGTTGGCTTTTTTTCATGAAAACAATCCTGTGAGGTGGCATAATTACTCAGGAGTAAAGGTCACCTTCAATTCTGATTCATCTCCCAAACCTCTGGTTCAACTTTGTTAATAAATGGCTCAAAATCCCAGTTAGTTATTTAGTTTAGCTTCTCTGTTCACAAAACCAATAAAACCCAAAGCCTTCATTGTTAGCTAACCTACCGATCTGGTCATCCAACTTCTCACCATACAGCCCTGCAATGCACATCTGCATTTCAGCAATAGGTAGTCCTGGAAGTCCTGGAAGTCAGATTTCTTTTAACCAATTTAACTTTTTAATTTTTATTTTTACCACATTTTGCATGAATAATCTTCACATTTTGCTCAACAATGCAGTACGACTGTAAGAAATGTCTGAAAAATGTTCTTCTGGTCAACCATGCTACTGTCCACATGTTCATCTGCCTTCTTTTTCACAGCCACAAACCAAACGATCTACCAGCTGCAGATAAACAAGTAGAACGGCAGAGAAAAAATAAAATCGGATTCCACTATGAGGCCATAACTCATCGTTCCCCAGCAGCTTCACCGGTGTTAATGTGGGTGTTTATTAGCAACAGACTGAGGAGAAAGAGGGAAAGAAGGGATGCAGATGTGTTACAGCTGAATACAATGTGTGTTTACAGAATGAAGAGAAGATTAAACATGAACCCAAACACGGATCTGAGAAGGAATCTGATCCGTTAAACGGGATGAGCTGCAAACCAAACATGAAAGACTGGACAGTGAGTCTCTAAATTTGTGCTGGAATCCATAAAAATTCATTTAAAGCAGTGATCAGTTTAATTTTTCACCATCTGATTAAAGCAGATCAAAGTCTGCTGATTTTCACCAGCAATGTGGCAGATTTACATCCGCCTTCCTGTTTAGGGTTCCAGCCTGACCACAATGTGATGCCTCACTTCCACATCCCATAATTTTGCCTGAATACTTCACATACTCTGCAGAGGTGAGAACGGCCTCTTAGAAAGCTGCTGAATCATTGACTCTCAGACTGTCCCACATCATCCTGGAGTCCTTGAATTCTACCAGCGTGGACAAACTGAGCGCAGCTGATGAAGACAAGCAGGTTGGAAGTCTGAAAGGATCCTCATCATCAGTCAAGTTTCATCACATTTTAACCGACACATCTGCCACCAGAGAGTCAGATTATTAGCTAAAATGATTCCAGGATGATCGTCTGACTTCAGCTTGTTCACCTAATTCACTACAGGTTACCGTTTACTTTCTCCATAATATTTTTATTTGTTTTATTTAACCTTTGTTTTATCATGCAGATACTAGAGATCAATGATCTCTTATGTGCACGGCCTGGTCAACATGGCTGCATAAACACAAAGAGGTTGGTCTCATTATTGTTCATCATTGCTCCACATGACTGTAAACACAACATTTCTGTTGTGCACAAATTCATAAAACATGCCAGTACAGTAAATTCCTACTTTAAAGTCCCACTCCTGAACTTTGGCAGATTTTCTCACTTTACCGCCCCCTAACGACAGGTAATGCAGCATCCATCTTCCTCCTGTCTCTGCTCTGAGATCTCTCCAGCCAGTAAACGACATTGAGATGTTGACTGTTGTCTTATCTCTTGCTCTGTCCAGGCTGGAAAACAAATTAGTGAAGTGTGGTTTCTCACCATCAGGATGCTACAACCTCTGCAGGAATGTACAAGATAAATGTCAGTGTGACATTAAAACCAGTCAAAAAGAGTTATAAGCTCAGAAAGTTACATAGTGGTACTTAAATATTAGTATCCGTCAAAAGTCACGGCAACAGTGGACAAATATGTATTCATCCCCTCTTTATCCTCTTTCTTCAGTTTAGTATGCCATGTTTTCTCTCTTGTACAGCTACAACGGTCTGTACTTACAAAGAACTGTTAGTCTTTCTGATTGTCAGTGTTTACAACAAAGCGCATTCACCCATACAGCACTTCTTAGTAATTATCTATGTAGGCCCTCACTGTGAGCTGTAACAACTTTCATGTATAAGTACAGACATGTTTCATCTCTATCCTCCTAAAGCTGAGTTTTCTTCCCATAAATTCAGTTTTTACTGTGTAAAATCCTCATTTTACTGCACCAAGATCCAAAATCAAACTTTTCTGTCAGCTCATAAATAATCCAGCATACAGGTGTGTGTACAGGTGTGTCTGCAGCCTGTCCCAACCTGCAGATGGCTGACTGTGTGAGTGCTACAGTCACACTTTGTTGTGTTTAATAAGTGGAAGAGTTAAAGTTCTGAGTGAGTTAAATGAGGTTAATAATGTAACTGAAGCTGACAAACTGTTTAACACATTTTCTCCTGCCGCAGAAATTCTTCATGAAACCACTGGTGAGGAAAAAAATCCATAAAGCTCCAGTTGTCTTTCTGTCATTTATCATGCTACAGCAGGTAAACAGGTTCAACAGAGTATGAGAGTCTGCAGAAGCGGTTTTCCATTGATTCATCCTCCAAGAGTGTTTTTACCCTAATCAAAGTCTTGGCCCACACCCCTCTCGGCCAAACCCTGCCAGCGCTGAGCATGTGGACAGTGCATGCATGAAAACAGTTTGAAGTTGTCTAAACCAGCTCTCACCTCAAAAAGACTGCAGCTGGAGTCAGACTATAGCCTAAACTAACCTTCACCTGGAGTCAGACTGGGTTCTACACAGTCTTCATAAACAGAAGAAACTTAACCTGAGAATTTATTTGAATCAGTGTATTAATATGAAGATAAATGTAAATGAAAGTGATCAGAATATAAGTTTCCCTAACGTTACTTTGATGTCTCCTCTGCAGTTTGGAGAAATATGTATCAGATTAATGTTTCCCAAACATATAAAAACAATAATCTGTCTTCGTTGTGATGCCTGACAAAGTCAGTGGATTCAGCTTTTCAGAGACTGGTTTCGTGGTCACACCTTCCATTTAGCCATCAGTCATCCTCAGATTTAGTCCGTCCTGTTGGTTTTGGAAGGTTTTTTTTTCTGCCATAGGACCGTGAATGAGGGCTGTGTTCAAACTGTGACGACTTGTTGGATCTATACCACTGTTCTAGTGTTGTTTTAAGGTCTTACTGTACAAACCTACCTGAAGGTAAGACTGAAGCTGTGAAACTGGCTAAACCCATGATGAGAGGCCAAAATATACACAAAAACCTGTCCCGTGAAAACACAGTGGAGTTAAGTCATGTTAAATTTTTGTTTTGTTTTTTTGGCATTTGTTTAGTTTTTCTTCTGTCATCCAGCTTCTGATTCTTGGCATTCAGTCCAACACGAGGCTTCCATGGTTGATGTGACATTCAATCCGTTTCATTTCTGGACTTGTTCAGTTTGCATTTCCTTACACTCTCTGTTCCCTCCCAGTTTTATAAGACTGGTGTATCATAATTAATCCATTAATCAGTGTTATCACCAGTTTCTCTCAAGGTCAGGAGGTGAGGCCTTCTTCACATTTATCCTTATCCACTAGATCCCCTGAGTGCTATCGCTTATATCATCAGCAGTTTCTCAGGAACAGTAGTGTGTAACTCTGTGGGGTGAATTGTGATGAAGAGCTTTAGGTGATCTACAGAAGTTTTCCAGGAATTTATATCCTGTTCAGGAGGTTTACAATCCAGCCAAAAAATTAAGTGTTTATTCAGAAAATCAATATAGTAAATCCACAATGAATGATCCATGATAACACCATTACTTTTCACATTTTCATCATAAACAAAAAAGGAAACTATCACTACTATGTTGCTAAGAGACCTCTATTTAGACCTGGACATGATGATGAAGCCACTTCCACCAATCAGAGAGCTTAGATTGACGGTAACGTCCAATCAGGAGCAGCCAAAGATCAACCAGTGAGCAGAAAGTTCTATGTGTGTCTGAAAAGAAGAAAAATAATGCTCCTCTATGGCTGGAATAAAGCCAAGAAGATGTTTCTGATGCACGGTGGTGCGAAAAAGCAGCTGAGATGAAGTTAGTTTTGTGAGGACAGCAGGTAAATAGTAGCATAAATAACTGCAAATGAGGAAAAAGTGTAAATATGTAAATAGTTTCTGGTGTGTGTTCTTGTAAATTCTGTTTTCTTGCTGTGGTTGGTCTTTATGCTGCTATATCTATCGATACATTCATTTTACATCATTTTAGCCTCATAATCTGACAACTGAGGCCATCCTGAATGTTGACTGGGAATAAGAGGGTTTAACTTCTACATGTATTTTTTACATAAAAAACTAAATAAAAATAGCAAAAAATGGCTTGGAGCTTTATGGGTTAAACCCTCAAGCTTTTGCCTCACACATGAATCCAACACGATGGATTCTGAACTCATTTCCCTCCTACACATACACACACATTTCAGCACTCCAACCCACTGGAGGTTTTTATTACAGACAGATGTCGGGAGTCAACAGACATTCTGAGTCAAAAATAGTCAATAATAAACAGCAACAACTCCGGCTCTGGAAAAGCTCTCATAACTGTAAGAATTAAAGCAGCACAGGACTCACAAACACTCCTTTCCTGTTTCCTAAGAAAACACAAAGAGGTGGCTCAGTCTCCTCGACAACCACCTTCATCTGACTTTGACGTCACTGAACAATAAAATCTTCTACAGACTTCCTTGGTTAGGTCAAGGACAGCCGATAAGTGGGTCAGAACCTACAGACGACAGCCATGATTACATACCAATTGAAACATAGTTATAATTGGTATGTAATCACTTTACTACAATCACTTTTTTATTCTCTAAAAATGAACCTTTTACATCTACTTGCTGCACGACCACATACACGGCAGCTGCCGTATTTGTGCCACCATTTTTAGTACGTTGTCCCTGAATGGACAAACAGCTTCATGTATGAAGCTTTAAAGGGACATTGTGAAACATTTTCTGTTGTTTAGAAATAAATCACAGACTGAAATACATTCCTGGACCTCAATCAACACCAAAGGTTAATTACTTCTAAGGCAGAGAATATACTAATGTGTTCACATCGACAACCGGCTAAGTCACGAGTAAATTTGTTCTCATACTTTGTGTACTAGGATTTTTACCAGAAGATTCCACCAGGGGTCGCATTGAAGAACTCAGACCAGATAGAGTTGCTAAGTTTTTGTTGGATGGAAACTAAACAACTGACATGGGGACAATGGAGGAGGTTAGAGTTGGGTTCAATTTGCGATCACAGAAGAAGAAAGTACAGTAGTTGTAATATAGATGGTATGTAAGGATCTGAAACCAAACACACTGTGTGTAACCCTAACCAAGTCGACCCTGTGACCTTAGATCTGGTTAAACTGGTCCCTATACTGCCCCTACTGGTTACTCACAGACTGCAGTTTGCAAACATGTAGCTTTAAAGTAGTACTACTGAATGTTGGTAGATTTTCTCAGCGCGTCCCCCCCCCAACAGTGGTTAAGCCATCATCCTTTATCATCCCGTTTCTGTTCTGAGATCTCACCAGCCAATAATAGTCAGTCTGATGTTGATTCTTGTCTTATCTCTTGCTCTGTCACTTTCTATTTTTTTCCCCTCTTTTCCTTTAATGCCAGTGTGCTGATATCCAGTTGTTGGTGTGTGAGGTGGTGCCATAAAGCAAAAATCAGCTGCAACGGGATGATTTGGGCTGGAACATGAACTAATGAAGTGTGTATTCTCAGCCTCGGGAGGCCGCGGGGCAACAGCTACTCCTGGAATGTGCAGAATGAATGTTGGTGTAACATCAAAACGAGTTTTCCTTAATGAGTTTTAAAGCTGGAAAGGTGGTGGTGGTGGTTGGGATAAGAGGAGAAATTAGTTTTGGGATGTAAATAATTAAAACAATGACAACAAAGCAGCATTCTGCATTCTGTTCAGGTGCTTCTTTCTCGTACAGTACATGACACCATCATGTAACTCTCTCCATGTGAACGCAGCGCGGACGTTATCAGGTGTCAAACGGCAGAGACGTGCCATAAATCACAGAACCTCCCTGTTGTTACAACAGTTAAAAACATGACGCTAAGGTCAAAAGAATGCCCCCACCTACGCTGCGATGGACACACCTCAGACTAACGCTCAACCTGTGCGGTTTGTTTCTAACAGTGTGATCAACAAAGTTCAGCTGTAAGCTTTTAGCAGCAGGGTGGAGCTGCACGCTGCCCCCAAGCTGCCCCCAAGCTCCACAAAAAACTTCGAGCCTCTCCTGCTTTGCTGCAATAATTTCACACACCAGCGTGTTCCCATGCTGAGGCTTAATGCTAATGGGTGTGTCTCTTCCAAACTGGCTGACTCCAAACCACCTCTGTCCTTCTGCAAAATGAACTTCTGCAGTTTTGGGCTTCACTTCCTGTTTGATTAGGTTAGAAATCACAGAACCAAAAGCTCCTAGCCTTCTTTTTTGCATGAATTTAACCTTTTTAGTGGTTTGGCATAGTTTTGGTGCCTCTGTGGCTCCTGCTGTTGATGCAACTCTTTCAGTTTCTCTCTGTTTCCATCACTTTCAGATGAAAGCAGCTACAACTTGTCATAACAAGTTTCCCTGCAACGCTATGATGTGTTCAGCTGAGGTCATTAACGTTAAGTAGCTGTCCGTGAAGTTTCAACTTGTAGCTGTGCTGCTATGTTTGTGGGTGCTGCAACTACTGCGTCAGTCTTTGAATGTTTTATCATTACAAAATCTAATAGTAAGAGAAAACTTTTAGCAAAAAGATGGAAAAAGACTGTTGTTCATTTTCCAGTCATCAGAGCTTCTCTGCTGAGCTGAGTGTTCAGTATCGCGTGTACTGGTTGCTTGAGTATGTGTGTGTTTTCTTGCCTCCTCTTCCTCGACACTGAGTGCAGGACTCTTGACGGGACTGGACGACTGGCTGAACACTGAGGACGACTTCCCACTGATGCTCTAAAAAATCCAACAGCAGAGGGAGAGAGGAAAGAAGAGGGAGTCAGAAACCAGCGCTCCAGACATCACACATCTGTCTGGTTTATTTCAGGATAAATTTTTAAACTTTACTTATTCTATTCAACCTGTATTTAACCAGGAAGTCCCTCAAGACTATCATCTCTTTCAAGGGAGACCTGGTCCAGAAGGCATGTTAGAGCAGTCAACACACATGAAACACAGCAAACAATCAAACTAAACAGATGCAAAACCAATAAAATCATCTTAACAGCAGCATTTATAGACTCTAGTTAAATTAGTTCCTAATAAAACTTTGAATTGACCAAAAAGAGACTGAGCTTTAAGGAGGAAATTCCTGGAGGGAATTCCAGGACAATGGTGCAAAATATAAACATGCAAATCTTCCGAGTTTAGTCATGTTTTCTTATTTTAAGTAGCAGCAGTCTGGATGAAGGCCCATTAGAAAAGTTCCTAATTGGTATAAAGTTTTTAAATATAACAGAAGTTGATCCAGGATAGTTCTGTAGATGAAAAATTAAACAGTGATGTTTTATTCTGAGGGTCAGTGAAGGCCAGGAGACTGGATTATAAAGAAAATGATGATGTGTGATAGGTAAGAAATTTGAGATAAAACTCATGATGAACAGAGTCAGATGATGAAGCATGCATTTAAATAGTGTCACCAAAGTCTACAACACTTAAAATGTTGTCTATATAAGCCTTTTCCCACTTAAAACAACTTATTTTGATAATAAAAACCAAGTATAATTCTTAGTTTTTCTATCAGGTGCTTGATATTCAGAAGAAAGAAGCTTACTGTCCAGCCAGATGCCCAACTATTCAAACATGAAACCTTTTCAATGTCATCTCCAGATAAGGTAAAACAGAGGATGTGAGCTGAGCGTGAGACTTAGAAAAGACCATGAAATTGTTTTTTTTATTGTTTGTTTGTTTTGCATGGAGATCCGGATTGAGGTCACACAGAAACTGATTAAATGCACTCTGTAGGTAATCAATAGCCACACTAAGGCAGGAAGCGACTAAGTCCAGCTGTCCTTAAAAGAAAAATTGGAATTTCAAAGTTCTTTCAGAGAAACACTTTCTTACATAAATCCTCCCAAATGGAGAAACACGATCAGAACGGTGGCCAGAAACTGAAGGAAACATGACCTGAGAGGACAAAAAAAGTTCATAACGACCTACAAGGTTTAATAAACTCCTTTTGGACTTCGTGTAACTCTGCAGATGCTTCACTTGAAGAAAAGGCTGCAACATGCAGACAATAATCGAGTCATGGTCCAATCAGGTGGAACGATGGGAGTGTTTATACAGTCAGGATTTGTCACCTTGACTCAGTCAGACAAGGCGTGGCAGTTTCTTTATCAAATTTTATACGAGCAGAATGAACATGACTTAGTAAATGAACAGGTCGACAAGCTAAAAGCCAAACAGACTCAATGTAAATCAAATTAGGAAGCATGTTTCTGAAAGACGAAGAAGATGAGGGAAAAGCAGAAATCATTCAAATGTTTTACAGCCCATAAATGAAACCTTGTCTAAACTGCTGTGGGAACAGAGGCGGATGCATCCAGCAGGAACGGTTCCACGGGGCCAAACCCTGCCAGGTTCGGAGCTGAATTGCTGCCATGTTAACAGGTGAGAAACTGTGAGGCCTGCAGCACAGCTTGGATCAGTCACTGGAGGTTCACAGTATCTTCACCACATCAGACTTTGGCAGAGACCGTCTGTGGAGACGTTAACCAACTGGCAACAGGCCAATCTGACAGGAGTTCCTCCAGACTGATGAATATCAGATCAGATATCTGTCTCTTTATAAACATCCCCAGTGGAAATAGGATTTGAGCTTCTCCTCATACTGAACCATGGTACACGACCAGGTTCGGAGATTTTCTGGAAGAGTTCTTTATCTAACATGACCACAGAGATGTCTCTGTCTTGGACTGAAACGTAAACTTCCAGCAGCTGGAAAACATGTGTGTGTTTAAAAACAATGTTTCTCGTAGAAGCAGCTGAATCAGGCAGAAGAAGCATGCCTCATGTTTCAAGGTCAAGTTCAAGTCGTTTTATTGTCCCCAAAGGGAAACTATGACTGCAGACAGGTCCTACAGATATTACAACATCAAACAATGAATCCACTCACATGCACCAAACATACCGATCTGATAAAATCACCAGTAGAAAACACTGATTTAAATAAATACCAATAAAATGAAATAAAAGAAAGAAAAACATGCACAAAACGATGGCGACTTAAGCTTTAAGTTAGAGACGAGAACTTCCACACCCAACACGTAGGAAAGCTGCCATCATTTCATCAAGACTGCAAACCCACGGTAAATAAATTAAACCTGTTCAACTGCTTGTTAACACAAATATCTAATCATCCAATCACATAACAGCAACTACATGCGTCTAGTCATGTAAACGGGGTGAAGACGACTTGCTGAAGTTTAAACTGAGCATCAGGATGAGGAAGAAAGGAGATTTAAGTGACTTTGAACGTAGCATGGTTGTTGAGTATTTACTGGGATTTTCCTCACAACCATCTTCTAGGTTTCCAGAGAATGGTCTGAAAAAAAAACATATCCAGTGAGCAGCAGTTGTCTGGTCCAGAATGTCTTGTCTTGTCAGAGGTCAGAGGAGAATGGGCAGACTGGTTGGAGATGACAGAAAGGTAACTGGAAGTCTAATAAGCACTGGTTCCAACCAAGGTCTGCAGAACAGCATCTCTGGACACACATACCACACCGGGTGCCTCCTGTCAGCTGAGAACATTTGTTATTTGTTGGTTTTACGGATTGTTGGTGAAGGACAAGAATAGTCTCAGCAGAAATGTCAAAATATGCTCCAAGATCATAGGAGTCCAGATGACTGACCATAGCTCTCTGTATAAAAAGAATCATCCAGAAGGCCAGAGAGATTATGACTTCGTCCTAAACCACAAATTCTGTTTGGCAGCAAGTAGACATAGCAGGCATTGGATTTATTGTTTTATTTATTCTCCATGGCGACCAGTATGTTCACTGCTTATGTGGTCATTGATTGCCACTGACAGTACCTGAATGTTTATGTTTGTGATTTTTTTTATGTTACTCCTCTGGTAGACTGTAAACTGAATTGCCCTTGGGGGATAATTAAAGTTGTTTGAACTGAACTGAACTGAACTGAATGAAGAACAGGAAACTGAGGCTACAATTTACACAGACTCACCAACACTGGACAATAGAAGATGGAGAAACGTTGCTGGTCTGATGAGTCTCCATTTCAGCTCCACATTCAGATGCTAGGCTCAGAATTTGGTGGAAACATCATGAAAACATGGATCCATCCTGCCTTGGATCAACACTTCAGGCTGCTGCTGGTGTAATGGTGGGGGATATTTTCTTGTCACACTTTGAGCCTCTTAGTACCAACATGGTCTGGTTTAACCACCACAGCCTACATGAGTATTGTTGCTGACCATGTCCATCCTTTATGACCACAGAGTAACATCTTCTGATGCTGCTTCCAGCAGAATAATGCACCATGTCAGAGCAAGACACCGAGCTCCAAATTGCTCCTGATGGGTCGTGGTCGAGCGCCTTGCATGGCAGCTTCCGCCATCAGTGTGTGAATGTGTGTGTATATGGGTGAATGTGACATATATTGTAAAGCTATATATATACAGACCAGTTACCATTTACTCAATGTTTCCAACACCTTGTTGAATCTATCACACCAAGAAATCTGATCATCTATACATTTATTTATTTAAAAGTCATATTTATTATTTTCAAAGCATTCTCGATTCTGTGTGTTTACACATCTGAGGTTAAAAACAGCAGATCAGATTACACTGAAAACATGCATCAAATTTCTACAAAGCAGCAGAAACTGAACTTTATTGATTCTATTTACTGCAACATTTTTAAAAAGGCTCATTTAATCCTAACGGCAAAGCATTCTTCATTCCACGTTCAAATTCATGGCACAAAAAGAGAAAACATAGTGATCTTTAAATTTTCTCCTCTTCCATAACATGAGTTCAGCCTCCAATCCCTCCATCTCTACCTCGGTCACATTCTGCTGACCTCAGATTAACGGCTGTGAAAATCCAAAGCACCGTGTGAAAAATAAGAAGCTGCTGACACATGGGAAACATGCCCACCCTGCTGAGGCAAAACCACCCATCACACACCACAGGCCAGACGGACAAACTAATGAAGTGAGATGTTTGACAGCTCGGTGTGAGCTAAAACTGATTTATGAACTCGCCCTCAAATCAAGTTGGACACAAATCAGACGACAAAGACCACATCCAGCTGTTTATCAGCTCATTTTTATGTCCATCAGAGCCACAAAAATGTCCATCAAAACACACATGATCCATGCAGGAGCTGAAATTCTGAACAAAGATGGAAACTTCCTGATGGTCCAGCACCATAACTCTGCTCTGTTTTATCATCTTAGCTCAGAAAGAACATTTCTGTGATGTGTTGATAAAGTAAATCTAACAGGTTACTGGTCTACAATCAGCACTGTAGCTCGTTTTATTAGTTTGTTTTTCATTATCAGTTAACCAAAATAAATCTTCAATGTGCCACCCCTTAATGTTTCTGGAGGACAGAAACGTCATCCTGTAAAACAGGGGTGTCAAACATATGGCCTGGGGGCCAAAACAAGCCCTGAGGATGAATCTGGTGAATATGAAAATGTCACTGAAGATATTAACTGTTTATTTTAATAAAAGTAATTCCTGATTTGTTTTGAATATTTAAATGTAAAACATTTCCAAGGCAGGAGAATAACTTGTTTTATCTTTCTGATTTAATACATCTGACCTCAGTTAGTATGATGAGATGGGTCAGTTTTACTACTCAGGATTACTACACACATGTGAAAAAGTACACTTACGTACATTTAAAAAAAACTTCAATATCTGGAAAAGTTACTCTGATCATAATGTGAAGTACTAGATTTTTCACCTCCAAATACCTGGGATTGAATGTTTCATGATTTTATAGAGAATTTGTGATCTGGAAGTTGTAATACATGTGTAAATATGTATAAATAAATATAAATAAATAAAATGCATGTATGTATGCATGTATGTACCTGCATACATACATGCATAAAAATATGTATGTATGTTCCTATGTAGTCATACATGTACAACTATGAACTACGACTAAAACACAGAAGAAATTGAATATATATATATATATATATATATATATATAAAGTTTTAATTTCTTAAATTGTATATTTTATATTTATACATACAATCATAATTTTTTTTTATAATCTAATAAAAATCTAAATGTAAACATCTTGATAATGTAGATGACTTCGTACTAAAACAAAGTTTTAATTATTTATAGGTTATTATGATGCTCTGGCCCACGTGAGATCAGATTATGATGTGGCCCCTGAACTAAATGAGTCTGACATCCTTGCAGGAAAACTGACAGAATGTGAGCTCTGACACCAGGTCGGGGCCTCTCTGGCAGCTCTTTCTCGGACCTCACCTCCAGCGCGCTCTGCTGTTGGAACACCACGTCGGAGTCCTGGCTGCTGACGCTCAGACGCGGCAGAGTCTGCAGGTACACCGGGGACATCACCTGCTGCATCAAGGGCTGAGACATCATGGGCTGAGACATCATGGGCTGAGACATCATGGGCTGCTGCATCAGGACGAAGGACTGCTGCTGCTGCACGGCCTGCTGCACCGGAACCAGGTACCGCACTGTGTCGTAGGAACCGTTCACCGTGTACGGCACAGAGGACACCTGCGTCACAGGAGACACGGATGACACCGCCGTGGTCACTGGCTCAGAGGAGGCCAGGTTCACTGTCCTGTAAGTCCGGGTCGTCGTCTTCTGGCTCGTCTGGACAGACATGTTGGTTAAAGCAGCTCAGACACCGAAAGGACAACAAGAAGCGGAACAACGTCCAGAGAAACTCCGCAAATGGATCTCTTGGGTCTCGTGAGGCGGTCTTTCAGCGAGACGTGATCCACCCCGTACAGACTTACTCCTCTAACGGCAAACTGCAGAGGAAAGTCCGGTTGGAGGAGCGATTGCACGGAAAGCAAACTTGAGAGGGAGGCGCCCTGCTCCTCTGTATGCAAATCCTAGGAGGTGGGCGGCCCCCAGCTCCACGAACAGTGTCCAAACCTGCTTATCTGCCATCAGAACACCTGAACTCTGGTATGTAATTACTGCTCCCGCCCTCCACATATGAAGCTACGTTCGTCTTTTTCTTTTTTAAAGACTTGTTTTTCTTTCAGAGCTTAACCAGTAATATTTCATATTCAGACCCTTTTACCAAAGAAATGGTTTGATTTTATTCAGAAATCATTTTGTCCATATTACAATCCACAAGTTTCTAATTGTGGCCTGTATGCTGTCTTCTTTACAATTATACCCAGTTTTATTTAAAGTTAAAATATTCCAATTACAGGCAGACTCTACAATTGAAGGACACACTTACAGATTGGGAACTGTCCCCATGGTGACTGTTCTGGAGTTGTGGTTTTGTGTGTGTGGGTGGGTGTGTGTGTATTTAATTGGCATATTCTTGACTAGGGAAGCAAATATAAAAAAAAACACACACAATTTGTTATCAACCATATGCAGACATGGTGACGTCATCAGTGACACAATTCAAGGACGAAATTAATTGTACTAAAATCAAGTAAGATGTTTAAAAACACCTTTCAAAGTGGATTTTTGTCTGTTTTATACAGCATAGGCAGCAACCTTCTTAACCTATGGGACGTGAAGGTACCTCACAGAGTATATATGTAACCAACTATAATGAACTTGCTAGTTGTACTAGCTGACGTCTTATGTAAGATTGTGTTGGTTATTTTTAACATTTAAACCATTTCATTAGCTGAGCTGGGCCCATATCTTGTCAGTGAATAATTTAATTGTTTATATGTTTAAAAGTAAACGCCCTGACTTCATTCTCAGAATTAAAACCCTAGCATTAATACATCATCTGTATTTAGACCTCCAATAACTAATGTTTGCAAAGCTTTCCTTTACAAAAAAAGAATTGTCTTAATTTATAACAAAACCAATCTGGCTGCATCAGAAAACTCATAGACAATGACTCAAGGTCTTCACTGTTGGAGATTGAGGGAACAAACATCAGGTGAATTTCTGTTGACATATTCATCAGCTTAAGTCCATTCATTCAATAATTAGTCTTACTCATCCTCCCTTTTAATCATCGCTCCCCTGCAGCACCACCGTATAACATTTCCTGTAGACACCAAGTAGACATTTGGCATAAAACTTCTGTTTTGTGCCTTGATTATTAAGAACCTTAATAAGTATTTCACCTTTGAAATCCTCGTACATATCCAGGACTTTTCTTGTGTATCTGACATACAGTAAATTCATGATCACCAGTTTTATCCTCATCTACATCTTTGTTTTACTTCTTTCTTTTTTTTCTTCTTCTTCTTCAGGTGTTGGATGACAAAAACATTTCACAATTGTTTTGAGCATTTAACCATCGGAGAAGGATGCAAGTGAACACGTTTTACTGCACCGTGCCAATGAGGCTTGACAATGGCTGGACCCAAATTCAGTTCAGCTTCTCAGACATTACCAGGAGGGCCTATAGAAACAGTGCAACAGCGTTTACAGGCTAGTACCCAGAGGAGTAACCAGCTGTCTTTTGATGCTATCTGTACTACTGGGATTATATTATCCCTAATATAATTAAAACCTGTTCTTTTTTACCTTCATTTGCCATATTAGGAAGGTGTACTTCACTAACAGAATGTACTCTCAGGATGAGGGTACAGAAGAGATTAAAGTCTACGTGCCGGTTTCAAATTCAATGGCCAAGGTGAAGACACAGTCTCATAAGTACTGATATTTTTGTTCAGTTTGTGGTGGTCAGATCATGGCACTTGTCAGTAAGTAACTTCTTTTACTTCCTGATATTTTTATGTCAAATAAATGAGTATTGTGTTGCATTTTGTCTAGTAAAGTTTCTTTATGGAAAATCTGGTTCCTACCTATATACATACATATATATTGCCGGCAGTAAGTCAGATTAATTTCCAGTGAGGGATGGACTTTTCTAAGGCTGCCTTTTCTCACCAAATCTGTTCATAACTTTTATAGACAGATTTTCTATGATCAGCTGAGGTGTTGAGGGGATCCAGTTTGGTGTCCTCAGGACTGGGTCTCTGCTTTTTGAACATGATGTTTGCTTCATCACACCGTTGGCATGAGAATCAGCACCTCCAAAGATGGAGTGTCCTCCTCAGGTTGGGAATGAGGTCCTGCCCCAAGTGAAGGAGTTCAGTATCCTGGGGTCTTGTTCACGAGTGAGGGAAGGATGGAGCAGGAGATCGACAGATAGGTTAGTGTAGCGTCTGCAGTGATGTGGACTCTGCATTAGTCTGTCGTCACTCTGCATCTGGTCAGGATTGATGAGGGCATGTTGCACCGGGAGGAACCTCAAGGCAAGACCCAGGACACATTGGAGGCATTACATCTCTTGGCTAGCCTGGAAGTGCCTCAGGATCACCCAGCAAGCGATGGTAAATGTGGCCGGGAGAATTGTTGACACAATTAACAATGGCTTCATTCTTAATAATAAACGGTCCAATAATTCCCAGTCATGAAAATGAATGGAAAGTAGACTTTATGTAATAAATCACATCAACTGCCCTAAACACAAACATGAAGCAAAACGTATGCAGCCAAAACAATAAAGCATCAACATCCTGAAACTTTCTGATTACAGCAAACTTCTAATTAATCTGTTTAAGCACTACATTAACAACAGTATATTTCCTCTGTAAACATGGACATAATGCCATGTGTATTCGTGTATTATATCAGTTTGATGCTGAGGAACAGATGCAGACACCAAAAGAAACAGATTTTTAACAGGCTGTGTGCGCTCCCGTGACCGTGTAATTCTGTCAGATCATCACAGATCGCCAAACTCATTGCGAGGGAATGCAAAAATCAAAATCTCCCTGTGTTCCCTGGGGGTCTCTCTAGTAATAAAAAAAAACTTTCAGAAAGTAGAAGTCTGGCTGCAGGTTGCTAGAGAAGCTGCTTTACCTGAGTTAACCACCAGATAGAGACAAACCACGACTAATGACTCCAACCAAAAATGAGTGTTTACAGGATTCTTAAAACATTTATCAGTTTGGGGTATCAATATTATTATTTATTTATTTATTTATTTATTTTACTCTAGCAGTTTAGAACAATCCATTCTGACTACAATTAAACTAATAAACAGGTCTAGCTGCACAGAGGTGTGGCGTGACCTCACAGAAAGAAGATTCTCCGTTCAGATTTGATCTTTCTGTGTGGAGTTGGCATGTTTTCCCATCCTGTAATGGACTGGTGACCTGATCACAGTCTACCCTGCCTCATGTCTGATGGCAGCTAGGACAGACAAATGAACAAATACGTTTTTATTCACTTCATTTTTAAGCAGATTAGACACTTGACTAAAAAAGCAGAGAAAAGCGGAATATAAAACACTGCTGATTATTTATTCATCACAAAAAGTATTTTTGTATAGTTGGGTATGTGAGTTGTGCCCATGAAAAAAATCACCAAATCTTTTCTGCCAAACCAAACAGCTGGTTCTCATATTGATTCTTTTTTGGGGCTTCTGGTAGCCCAGGTGATGACAGTCAGGGGTCTGGTTAGCAGCGCCAGTTAGCAGTTGGCGTCTGCTCCAAGCACGCCATGTTTAACTGATCTGGATAAAACCTGTGCTATAGGCCAACTTCAGCCTGGTGCTCCTCCAACCAGTATTTGGAGTGAGCCATCTCATAACTGAAGGCCGACTTTCATTTAACGAGGGATGTCAGAAACAGGCCATGTAGAAGGTGTCCTGAGACGAAGACACCAGGACTACTAGGAGGCCTGCTATGACTGTCCTTCACGACAGGCTTGCACTGGTGTCTGCAACATGTGAACTGGAACCTGTACATGCGGAGGAATGTTATGTTATGTCGGATGGTAGGGTCAAAGTGTGCAGAACACTGATTTTTGCATCGATGAGATTCTTCAGCTAGTGGTGATCCCACAGTCCTCCAAGATGAAAACGCTGGCCCCAACAGAGCGGGGTTTATCGTTAGAGGGGAAGGTTTTCTTCAGAACTGTTGCTAAGCTGCTGGCTGACTTCTTCCTGAAGAATGGATATATTGACACCTCAGTGCAGAAAGGAGGCATTCCTGGTATGCCAGGTGGTGTTGAGGTGTGGTTACACAGCTCCTCAGAGATAAAAGGGAGAACAAGGGAGATCTGGTAGTGCTCTGGCTAGATCTGGCCAATGCCCCATAAGTTGGCAATGGAAACATTACCAGCCAGAGCCAGAAAAGCATCCCTGTGCTGTGAAAACATCCTGCCTTGTTCAAGTACCTAAGAAAATCCCAACCAACTGACTACAGACCAGTTGCCCTAACTTCTAACATCATGAAAGTCCTACAGAGACTGTTATTGGCTCACCTCAAAAAGCAAGTCAACGCATTTCAGGACCCATTACAGTTTGCTTATCGTAAAGTTCTTGGTGTTGAAGATGCCATAATCTACCTGCTTCAGAGATCCTGCACCTCCTAGTTTGTGAGACTGAAAGGTTGTGTGTCTGAGATGGTGGTCAGCAGCGCTGGAACACCACTGGAGACTGTACTCTCAAATGAATGCGTTCACTGAATTGGATCATAGATCAGTCAGAATCTGTGACCACAGGTGGGCAGTAGTGTACATTTCTCTGCATGTAAATCTTAGAAGATGAGCAAAGTCTTGAAAACAGCTCGTATTTAGGTCTAAGTTCATTATAATGCAGGTACAGTAAAGTCACACATTCTGATAGATATCAGAAATGGTGACCTCTGTGTTCTTGTCAATGTGAGGGTCACATATTGGAAGAGTCCAGACTATAAGAGGGGTGACCTAGGTCACCATTTCTGATAAAATGTGTGACTTTACTGTACCAGCATCGCAATGAACTCAGACTTAAATACAAGTTTTTTTTTAAGACTTTGCTCGTCTTCTAAGACAAACATGCAGAGAAATTTACATTGTCGCCTCTCCCCATGTGGTCACAGATTCTGATAGGTCACAGATTTTGGTGTTACACTGGCAATGCTCCTCAGTAATACCAAGTAAAGCTGCAGATGCAGCTTCTCTCCTTTCTGTCGTGTGTTTTGCTTTATGATTACTTACGGGAATATTACAAACTGCGTGCAGAAGTTTCAGACAGTTAAACTCCACAGACGTTTTGTCTGTCTGCACTTAAAAAGCAAGTTAGAACATCAGCCATATCGACTCTAATTTAAAAATGACCCTTATAACACTGCCTGCAGCCTTCAGGGGTATGACTTCCCAGCAACAGGTTGGTTAGTTACAGGTTT
The DNA here is from genome assembly GCF_017639745.1 of Melanotaenia boesemani. Lineage (NCBI taxonomy): Eukaryota > Metazoa > Chordata > Actinopteri > Atheriniformes > Melanotaeniidae > Melanotaenia > Melanotaenia boesemani. The sequence goes on along the minus strand of NC_055696.1, from coordinate 29,186,016 downwards.
CTCAAGTTCAGTCTTTTATTCTCAGTTCCAACTTAAAACATCTAAAATTAAATGAGCTTTGAACTAGTTCAAAATTGAAATAGTGAACTACGAACGTGAACTATTCATTTTAAACTGAATGAACTGAATTTTGAACTAGTTCATGTGAAGCATGAACTTATTGTGGAAAGTGGCATCAGCTTTGTAACGTGACTGAACAAACTCATCAAGAAAGCTGGTTCTGTGCTGGGGATTACTCTGCAGCTGCTGGAGCTGATTGCCCACAAAAGAATGATGCACAAACTGCTGAAAATAATTGAAGATTCCTCGCACCATCAACCCAACACAGAGGAGAAACAACAAAGCTGTTCAGTGAGAGACTTCTTCAACTCAAAAGCAGGACAGAAAGGTGCCGGAGATCATTCCTTCCAGCAGTTATCACCCTCCAGAACAAATTAATGTGTTTTTCATCTTCTAATTAATCATTATTCCACAAAAAAAAAACAAAAAAAAAAAACAACAAAAAAATATATTATTATTATTATTATTATTATTATTATTATTATTATTATTTTTATTTTTATTATTATTATTATTATTATTATTATTATTATTATTATTATGTTTTAAAATATCTGTCTTGTCATCTTCATTTCTTGGGAATGATCATGAATGTGGAGGATGGGAAGGCAGGCGTACCAATGTCAACTCTCGCGATGTTCTGCGAGAACAACCTGAAGGACAGCGCATCAAGGAAGCTATACTACTTCTATTCCTAACACAATAATGGCTGCTACTCAACTGCTCTGTTGTTCCCTGAATCTACCAATCGACATTGGAGGGTCAACGATGTCTCTACCGTTGCTTTGAAGCCGCCATTACCTCCGGTGAGATAAATAAAAATCAGACTACGTTTATAGCTTAGCTGTCAAAACGTCTTTAGTCGCCAGCTGTTTGGCATCCTTTCCACTGGTTCCGTTATTTTCTGCCGCGCGACCCCAGACTGCCTTATAGTAAAATGAAAACGTTTTTCGGTAGATTAAGTGACTGTAAATATTTTTGGATTAGCCATTGTAAGAATTTCAACAAGCTGTTTTCTCTCGTCTTTTTTAAGGGTTAATTAAAATGGATTTTATTGGTTTCTGTTTGAGTCAAAGTCTCTTACACGATTTGAATCTGCTCCCTCATTCCTTTGAAGGAATAGGCAGCAAACTCACCAAAAAATAAGTCACCCAGCATATGTTTATTTTATTTAGAATTAAATATATTTAAATAGGATATACGAGACATGGCTGTCCTGAGCTTGGGGTAATTGGGGGCTGTGGCTCATGTCAGTCAGATTTTATTTTATTTTTTTATTTATATCCCGCTGTGATGGTTTTATGTGTAAGAACATTCAGTTTATCTCTGAATTAGACAAATTTAGTGGTAGCTTGTTTATTTGAGCTGTGTTAAATGGTCTCATGTTTATTTTGCCCGCATCCATCCTATTTGCTGATGTTTATGTAAGATTGTTGTGTTTGTGTTAAAGGTGTCTCAGGTTTTGATAATCCTGTCATCCTTAATACACTAAGAAATTGTGAAATGATAGAAAATTTACATTTAGATAAGAAATCTTTGTTTAACCAGCTGGATGCAGTCCCTACTAAAGCTCAGGCCGTGTCAGTGATGCAGCAGGAGTTACGTAATGCAGGGTGTCTGGAATAATCCTGGAGCTCAGTGCTGATCACTACAGTTTTATAACAGCTCAGGTTCTGTTGTCATTATAAATTATTTATTCTTCATTTTGGTCACTGCTGCTTTCTTACTGTGACTTCATATTTTTATCCAGGCATGTTCATGTGTAGCAGTGACTCAATTCTTCAGCCTCCCCAGTGTGATAAACAGAAAGCATATTACTCCAAGAATAGTTGGTATTTTTATTTCAGTACGTCACACCTTTCATTGTTTTAGCTGTTTAAATAGGTTAGGGGGACGTGTAACTCCAAGGTGCTGTTTTTCTTGTCCGTCATTCATTTCCCTCTGCTCCTCTGAGGTCAGGTGGAGTCAGCAGTTGCTTAACTAGGGTCTTCCAGACAACCTTTTCCCCAGTGATATTTCTTCCAGGTGGATCCTGCAGGATGTTGAGATATGTAAACCCTCCAGTGAATTCTGGGTCTTGTCCCAGGTGTGCGTGTCCAGAAAACCTCCAAAGTTGGGCATCCAGGACATACCCAACAAAGGAAACTCATTTCTGCTTCTTCTAGCTATTTGTGTTAAGTTTGTCCCATCTACTTCTCATTTCTCTCTTCACCACAGCGGTGAAGCGGTCCAGTCCAGATACCAAAACCAGAACACCTGATGTCAACTCAAAACTAGAGATGTCACGATTTTAGACGTCCTCAATACAGTTACTGTTAGAGAAATAATGAAAATTATTCCACCTTAATTTCCCAAGACTATAAATGTGTAAAATCACATGAACGCTCCTTATAGGTCTTTAAATTTAATTTATTTCTATCTTTTGATGCCAACACAACAAAATAAACATAACAACAATGTAAAGAAAACTCCACTAAATCCCCTCGACTGTGTAAAGAATAAACAAATCCTGCATATTAACTCTGGATTTCTCTCAGAGAAAACGGGTGGAAAAGGCTACAGGACTTCTACCTGGAATTGGGAGGCATCTTTCCGGAAACTACTTTTAAAAATGATTTTGAATAATGTTTTTTTCAACCTGAGTAGAGAATTTAGAAACCCAGGAAAAACATTTTGCTAACTTTGACTAGAAGAGCTGCTGTTGGACACATAACACTGGAACGGTGGAAATAAAGAAATAAGAACGGATAGCTGGGATAAAATTAGTTTTCTTCTGCAGATCATTGCACACTGCCGTGCATCGTTTAACCCAGTTAATGAACACTTCTGAAAATTCTTCCTCTGTCATACTTTCCCAAGAAAACACAGAAGGAAAACAAAGGAAAACAAGCGGGGACAGGATGTTGTTTAACTTTGTTTTCCTTCCTGATCTGATGAGATAATTCACACGTGATCTTTTATTGAAGGCGATGATAGAATAAATAATCGTAGTGATTTATTATGAACTTGGTTAATCATGATATCCCTACTCAAAACAGGGAAATGTTTGAACTCTGTAACTTTAATGTAATAAGAGTTTTCCTTTATCTCTGCTGTCTGTTTAGTTGCTCCTGTGGTCTTGCTGATCTCCCATAATGCATTGCAAGAAGCTTTTGCATACCTCAGATAGACCAATGTAACCGTTGCCACCACTCCAGCTAGTCCTGATCACAGCAACCAAGTAAGAAGGTAGGAAGCTGTTTACCATCTGTCTCTTTTATGATTTCTGTTTTTTGAGTTTTTATGATGAGAAATGTTGATAACCAGTAGCTGGTTGGAAGTAATTTCTCCTGAAATGTGTTGAATTCTGATGTATTGATGCTGAGAGCGCTGTTTCTTCAGGTCCTCCCTGACTGATCTGACAAGTGTCTGACTGCAGTCATGGCCGGTTCTGGAGACTTACCAGGTGAGTAGGGCTGCTTGACTATGGCAAAAGTAATAATCTTGATTATTTTGATTAAAATTGAGATCTCAGTTATTTAACACAATTATAACTCTATCGAGAGAGAGAGAGAGAGAGAGAGAGAGAGCCAGTGTGACATTTGAAACGTTGTCTGTGGTAATATAGACTAGTTTCTCTTCACCCAGGTCCCACGTAGCTATTTGTAGGCCTGTTGTGATAAGCAAAGTCATTTAATTAGAAAAAATTTGCAAGATGAGTTTCCTGGCCATGATAATATTCATTAGTTTTACCTTACCATAGACTGTGTATGACAACAGGTTTCACTATGGAGTATCTCGACTATATGCTCTCGTTTCTTGCAGAGAGATCTCTCTTGTGTCATATTTGACAGCAGTGTGTTGCAGCACGAGACCGTAGCGAAGTACTTAAACTGTGCGAGCCGGCTTGTCGCATTTGTTTTACAGGGCTGCCAACTCTCACGCAATGGCCGCGAGACTCGCACATTTGAGTGGCTTTCACGCTAAACCTCTGATTTCTCACGCTGAAATACACATCAAGAGCAATGCTGGCTAATCGGGAGGTTTGGGAGGATGCCCAGTGGGCCGCATTATTTTTGTCCCGGTGTATGTGAAAAAGGCTCAGAATCGCGCCGCAGCATCGCGCCGCAGCATCGCGCCGCAGCATCGCGCGGTTCACTCACCGCTCATCGATCAGTCTGACACGCAGTGATGAGGGAGATATTTCAGCTTCACAAACAGCAACGATGTGCAGTATTTTTTTCTAGTTTTTTTTAATACAATGGTACTAACTGGCAGTTTTGCCAGGTTTTCCTGTCTGAGCCCCATGTTTAATATTTTTTTTAATATATTTTTTGAAGGGCAGTTTTGTTTGCTGAACAGAGACTTTTATTTTCTATCATACTTATTGTTTTTGGTTGTGTTTGCTTTTCATTCATTGTTAATGATACTGTGAGTCCATTGGATTTATTGTTTTTGCTTTATTTAAAATTTCTTCCAGTTCCAGTGTAAAATGTTCTTTAGAAATTAAAGTTTATTGATCTTTGAAAGGGTGTATTTGCAATATTATGGCATTGTCATTATATTAGTTGAAAATAGTCTCAAAATGACAACATTATCGCTTTGTGCAATGTTATCGCTTATCGCGATAATTTCTGAGAAAATTAATTGCACAGCAAAATTTGCTATGGTGACAGGCCTAGTCGTTTGTCTCAGACCAGCAGCTATGTTCTGCCCAGAGTGATCTGGAAAAATTGTCTGGAGACATTTTGCTTTCATGTTGAAATCTGCGTCAGTGAAATGTAGCGGCTTGACCACAGGTCCGTAGCGGTGGTGAAACACTGGACTGTAGCCACGTCCCTCACAACACCTTTACGACACTCATCATACAGGGCAGGGAGAGACACGCCACTAAAATGGTGACAACATGGCAAGTGATACCATTTGTTCAAAGTGATGATGAGTTTCTTAAATCCCAGGTTGCTTACTGTTAACTGAGCTCTGGTCTTTCGCGAAAAAAAAAGGTTATGTTTGAATAATGCTTGTTATCTCTTTGTGTCTCTGGGAGCTGGTGGATTATTTAGAGGGTGGGCTGGTGGATTATGTCCACATGGCACTGAAGACAGTTCAGGTATGAAAACAATGGCGAAAACTAGGCGAAAGGCTTCAACAGCCCCACGAAACCACTCTAGTACATACTACAATTCGGGGGGGTCATTAAAGAGTAACAGTCCAGCGCTAGAAGAAGATGCAGCGCATGTGCAGATAATTACGTATCTGTTTGCTCCTGCTGTTGTTGGTACAGTAGAGTAGCACTGTGTTGTAACAGCCATGCATTTTGGTGCTAAAGCTGTACACAACCAGGACTGTCTGGAGCAGCACCGCAACACAGCTGGTCATCGACGCCATTACTGTTGTTGTGTTTGGCGCGTGTTCATCACACTGACGTCATATCTTCTAGTGGTGTGGTTACGCTGTCCTCACAGTACCACAGACGGTAGGGGTCTCTAACCTATCCACCTTGGTACCTGGTTTGAGACATGATCGGTTTCATGGAGGCTAATCCCTGGTTTCGTGGGGATGAAAGGGTTGATTGCTGAAATGCTTGTGCGGTTTTACTGACGGCCCCTTAGTTGCGACTCTTCAGTCTAGCTTGATAGGTGTTGGCCACTGGCGCTGAATAAAACCAAAGCGGTTGGCGCTGTGGGAGGAGTCTGCAGCGGAGCAATGCCAGTGGTGCTTGATTTGCAACTAAAAACAGCACAAGAGTAAACTGCGAAGAAGCAAATAATCGGATCCTTTCACTTTTATGATTGTTGAAAACCCAGATTGTAATTGAGATTAAAATTTGATTAATCGTCCAGCTCTACAGGGGAGTGTTTCCGGCAGCTGAACTCTCAGTGGTTTGATCAGGGAAGAGCTTCATGATTTCACACCAGAGACTTTATAAACGCGGAGACAACATCGGGGCTCTCTAGGGCATCAAACATTTCTCAGGTCTAGATGTCAGACTTTTATCTGTCTGTGTGTTCTGTGTTCATTCTCTTCTTACCCAAACTTGAAGAAGAATGATAAAAAATCAATTAAAGTCAGAGAAGAGATCATGTGTTAAAGAGCCGTGTTAAACTAAATTCAAGTCCAGGCCATAATTCTTAAAAAAAAAAAAAAAATCCAGGAGAGGAAAACTTTCTATTAGCAGCACAGCCACTACTAAACATTTTCCCAAGCCTCATTATTAGTCTAAATAACCATTAGTGTATATGAGTAATGATCCGAAGGAAATCCTTCAAAAATTTCTACACTTGAATTGTGCACCCAGATGAAAAAGTTAGTGAAACCAATGCAGAAAGTTAGTCTAAAATGTTTTTAACTTTACCAAGTTTAGTGGAGCTTGTTTTTTCCGTTTCACAAAGGTATTATTTTCCAGCCTTAACTAAACTTTTGGTATTCATTGATATGTTTGCTCCTCTAGTCTGTTTTTTTGCTCCTCTTTCTATCTAACTCATTTGAATATACAATAGTCCAAACATGAAATTAAATGTCCTGTTAAAGAAAGGGGACATAAATATTTGTTTGCTGTCAGTATTAGTTCTTCAAGACAAACACCCAGGATCAGCAGGTCAGAGAAAACCATGTTCTGCCATCTCAGCTGAGAACTGAAGTCTGGTTAAAATGTTCCAGGACTGAACAGGATTACACAGGATCTCACAAAAACACTGGAGATTAGAAGTGCACACAAATACACTGAGCTACCCCCCCACCCCCACAATCACCACCACTGTCTCACTGTCAGTCTTTGTTATCAGAGCCAGAGACTCCAGCTGTTTTACAACAGTAAACCAACATGATGTAAGCACATGTAAACCTGCAGCTGCTGGCACATCAACACCTGTTAAGGTTTATCAGTTGAGGCAAAATAAATATTCATGTACTTGATTTTTAGCTTCAGGGCAATCAAAAAACTAAAGCAGACTACTCCAACAGTCAATATACAGACTGTAACTCTAGCTACGTTTGTACTGACAAATATTTTATTTATCCGATTGAAATCAGTCTGATCTGAGATTCCAGCTGACATGTTCCAGTTTACATGGACGGTGGATAAATTGATCCAATCAGTTGTATTTACATGACGGACAGATTTACATGGACAGATTTATGATTTTGACATGCGCAACGCCTACTAGATCAGAAGGTTTTTTTTTTTTTTTTTTTTTTAACGTTTTGACCAACAAAATGCTCAGTAATCCTTAACTCTGAATTTTTAACAAAAACATTAGACCCATCACAGCCCTGTTTTGTTTTACTGCCACCATTTTTCAGCTCTTCCCTGAACCTCATTACATCACATATGAGGTTCAAGCATGTGCAGAAACAACATAGAACACAAAAATGATCAGAATGACTATACATGCTCATTTTTTCCTGCTGATTCAATCGTGAAAAGGTTTAAACCACCTCTCTCCATGGGGTTGAAAATTCTTTCAGATCGAGGCCGATCGGATCAGCTGACATGTTTACATGACTCGTTTTCATTCTGTTTAGACGAACGGATCAAAAGTGCTCCATGTAAATAATGAAGCTGAATGATGTAGACACTTGAAATGTTTCCTGAATGTCCAGAGATAACTGCTTCTGATGTTTACGTTTAATTCAGATTATTCCTAGGAAAATATGTAATAACATTTTACATTTCTTTTTTACCTACTGAATTATTTAAAAAAAGACTAAAGTGCCACAATTTTTTCACATACAATATTTTACTCCTACCGACATGTACAGTGATGATTTTCTTTGTTTTTATTCTTACTTGGCTTTTAATTTAATTTAAATTTATCTACAAATAAAATGTAGTTGAATAATTTTCTTTTCCCGAAAACTTGATAATTACTATATGTGTATGTGTGTGTGTATATATATATATATATATATATATATATATAGAGAGAGAGAGAGAGAGAGAGAGAGAGAGCTCAAGGGAATATTTGAGGAGGTTTTGTTTTTATTCATAAGAGCTGTGTATTAATAAAAGCTTTGTAAGGACAGTTTTACAATGTGTTTGTTCAGCGTCATGACAGAAATGATAACATAAAAGCATCATAAAAACTGTCACTTTAGAGCGAAGTTATAATTTAACATGTTTAACTGGTAAGAGGGAAAACATAAATCATTGGTTATTTTTTCATGATTACAGGCTGTGTTATTGTCAGCTGTACACTGGCCGTTCATGATGACGCTTGTAACCGAGGTTGTGAACCAATCAGAGGCGGCCTTCTTAAGTATGATCCAATCAGAGCTCGTTGTTGTCATTCAGTGGCAGTTAGGATTTTAAACAGTGAACCGAAAGGAGGATAAACTGGATTTGTTTTAACGATGTTCCTCCAACCTCTAAAGTTTGACCGAATTGTTGGAAAAGAGTCCAGTAAAACCAAACGAAAACAAACGGACGATGAAAATTCACTTTTGAGTGACGGCGGGGGGAAAAGAAGACGGAGGTTCTTGCAGAGTTTGTCGGAAAACATCCCCTGGGCCCGTTACGACCAGGAGAATGATTCAACCTCCTCTGTTACTTCACTAAAATCCAGAATAAAGAGGACCAGTAAGTTAACATGAAACGGGGTTACTGACACACTTAGCTGTATTAAATTTGGATTATGATCGTTTAGTTTATGTTCAGGGACCCTTAAGATAATCTGAAATTAACCCTGAAGTTGTCTTCGGACTTAAATGGTGAATATACCGCTTTTTGGGACAGTAACCACATTAGACCAGGTCCCTTTTAAAAAGTACCAAGAACGGCTGTCAAACTTCTTATAGTTCAGGAGCCACATTCACAGTCAGTTCTCCAGTAGGTCGGACCAGTAAAATAACAGCATAACAAACAATAAAAAAATTAAAACTACAAATATTTCAGAAGAGATGGGTCAAATGAAAGCTGAAATTTCAAATCAGAATTAATAAAGTAAAAAATATAATAATAAAAAAAACTTTAAAAAAAGAAAGCACAAACAGGTTCGTTGCCAATTTGCACTGACCCTTTTTCATCTCTCAGTTTAGTTGAGTCATACTCAGTTTCTTCTGGTTGTTTTGTGTCTGCAGCCTTAGAGGGCTCTGGGATGGGCGGGATGAAACTCCCCATCGGAATGACTCGACGGGCTCTTAGCTACGACGATAACCTGGAGGCCCCCATGTCCACGCCACCCCATGACATCAGCATCAACAACCTGTGGAGGCGACCCATCATCCCAGAGAGGAAGTTCTCACAGCTGGCTGAGGTGAGTGAGTGCCTCCACTGTTCACACTGTTATAATCTGTTGTGTTGTTAGGTGGAGAGGGGTGACGATGTTGATGTGTATGTTCTCCACCAGGAGGATGAGAGCGGTGCAGTCAAACAGTCTTCAGTGCAGAACAGCGCCCCCCCCAAAGCACCGGCCGTAGTGAAAACCAAGGCCTCCTCCATCATCATGAACTCCCTCATCACCAGTGTGTTCCATCTCTTCTTCTCTATATGTTGTTAGAAAGCATCATCATGTGGCGTTAACTCTTATGTTGGTCACATCTGTTTACTTTTACCATGTTTGGTTTGTTTTCATTCAACAAAAAAAAAATCTGGAAATTCTGTTTTTTGTATTTCTCAGAACAAACTCAGGAAAGTATGTACAAGTTTGAGCAGAGCGCAGGACTCACCGACACCAGCTACACACCTCACAAAGGCCTCACTGCTGAGGAGACCAGACACCACCATCGCATGCCTGAATCCCTCCAGGTCAGACCAACAGACCACACACATTCAGCTCACTCTTAGTTTTCTGGTAACAGACGTCAACACAGAAACCAGAGGAGGAATATCAACCCCACAAAGGGAAAGTTTCACTCTGAACTTTTTGGGTTGAAACATCAAAACAGTGGCAACATATCTGTTGTTTATTATCAGATGTAAATCCAGGTGATGCTCCTTACCATTGTAACTTTTAAATAAAAGGGCAGCAAACTGCAATGTCTGTGGTTTAAAAAAATCCACGACACTGGATCCACCACATCCACCTTCACTCACCTTAAAACACAACTGGAGAGGTTAGTCACGGTAATCTTAATGTTAGCAACAAGCTTAGTGTTCATTAGCTAGTTACTACCAACTTACTAACTCTACTAAAATAATGTTAACGCCATCAGATTGGCTTCACTGAATGTGTTCAAAAGAAGAATGACACATGTATTTGAACACATTTTCCATAAACTGCTGACTTTGCCATGATGACGTTAAACTGGGACTAACCTGGGATCAACTTGACAACTAAGAACAGTATTTGAATCAGGTGTGTTGCAGCAGGAAAATGGCTAAAACCTGTGGGACAGTTGGTGATTCCCGTACTAAAGTGTAGCATGCTGGCCCTTTCTTTCTACGGTCAGGACAGAAATGCTATGAACTATAGTATTAGTTTTGAACATTTCTCAGTGGGTACAGATTGGATAAATAATGTTAACAACATACTTACTAATCTAGATAAATTCCCAGGTTCATCTACAGGTTTTACTACAAATCTTTTGTTGTTCCTCATTCTTGTTTCTTTTTTCTGGTCAGTGGAAACCACTCTGCATACAGCAGCTGTAGCTGGAACAAACAGGGAGAGTTTAAATCCAGAGTTTCATTTTCTGCTGCAGCCTTTCTCTTCCTGAGCTACAGCAAACAGAAAATCACCTGTTTTTTCATCAGAGGAAATTGGAGTGAATATCAAAACTAAAGTGTTTCTTCAGATGGGTTGTTGTTGCTCTGCTTCCTAAACGTCTGTAGTTTTTAGCAGCTAAAAGTCAGAACATTCAGTTTCTGGAACAAACTCCCAGAAAACTGCAGGTCTGCTCAAACTCTGCTGCTTTAAATCAATATTACTACTTTTTTATTTGCTGCCATTTATCAAAACTTCCAACAATTTTAATTGGATGTTGTGTTGATACTGTGACCTGCACTCTAATGTTGGTTGAACAGGAGGAGAGGAGCTGATCCCAAGACACACCTTGAAAGACCACCCCCTTATTTACATTATGGGGCATAAATGCAGCTTTGTTAAAAGAATATTCGGAAATGTAAAAAGGAAACAAGCGACTACTCTTTGAGAAATAAATAGAGGAAGAAAATGCAAGCTTGGAAATGTGAATATGAACTTTGAAAAGTGTCAATAAATAAATATGATGTTGGGTGAAAATAGAATATAGAAATCATTTTTATTTAAAGAAAATGTATAATGGTAAATTTACCATACAGAAAATGTTAAAGGAAAATAAAACAGGAATAAATATAGTCACACGGTGAAATGAAGAAGCACCAGTTCAATAAATGAAACTGGAAAATAAATTGCAAAGTCAATAAATAGCAGAATTAATACAAAGTTCAATAAAAACAGTTAAAAATAACAATAGAAATGTCACGTTTGATAGATTTCTTTATAGAAAAAGTTTTCTTTTGTATTATTTAGTGGCATTAACAATTCATAATTGAGTCACTTTGTATTTCTGTTAATTCTTACTACTGTTACCTTTATTTCCTGCATTTTATCTTATTTTGTTTTAGATTCCCTTCCCGGCATCTATTTCCATTCTGTCCTGTCTGTTAACACAACTTCTACCGGGTAACAAAAGGGAAGACAAACAGTTGCATTAATGAAATTATTCAGGAAATAAATCTGAATTAAAGCTGCATGTAGCGGTGCTTCTGCGCATTATTTCATGTCTCCGGGACACATGGCTTCTATCTTTGTGCTGCTAAACCAACACCAGTTTCAGAAAGCAGGTTTAGTGAAAACTCTGAGTTAGTTGACTCCGAGTTAAGGGAAACTCTGGGTTTTTGGTTTCACAAAGCGAGTTCAGTGTAACTCTGAGTCAGTTACTGCGGCAACAGACTCTGTGAAGCTAACCTGCTCGCTGGCAGGTTTTCTTTAACTAACCCTGAGTTTCTCCTCCTCTTTAGCTGCAGACTGAAGGAAGTGTCAGACATCGTGTTTCCTTTTCTTGAAGTCAGTTGACATCGAAGCACGATTACTCCGCAGATATCTACGTTGGGAAAGGGTGATCAGACCCCGCTTAGATGTTTTCTCATTCTCCTCACGATTATTTGTTTGAGCGTTAGTTTTTCTGCACAATCGATCATGTATCCGAACAATATTCTCAGCCCTCATCTTGTTCTCATGACATCGTGAACATGCTCTCAGTTCGGAGCAAGTTCTTTGTGTTACTCTTTGTTTTTTTTGCCGACGGGAGTTTTCTTTATAACATCGGTGACACTGAGCATATTTCAATGGCAACAGTCTGTCGGGCTGTGAGAACTGTCACTCTTGCACTGAAACTTTTGCTCTACACTTTTGTGGTGTTCCCAAGTTACAGACCCACAAGATACATCAAAGAAGAATTAAACAGAATTGCAGGTATTTGTCTAAGCAATAATTAACTTCTTTTACGTGTGGAACACATCAGTTAATCTGATGTATTTTAGGGTTTCCGGGTGTGATTGGCTGCATAGATGGGACTCATATTCCTATCACAGCTCCTTCAGTAGATGAAGGAGATTATGTAAATAGGAAATCTTTCCACAGCATTCCGCAGCAGGTAAATAGTAGCCTTTACAATCCCAGATACTTCATATTAAACCTACTGCAGCTAGTTATTGTTCTGTACTTTAAAGATCATATGTGATGCCGCCCACATCATCGGTAATGTGGAAGCAAAGTGGCTTGGTCTATGCACAACTCTCCAGTCTTTCCTGAGTACGCTGAGATTTGCCAGTGGTGAGTTATACATATTAAAATCAATATTTTGTTTGACAGAGGGTACCCCTTACAGCCTTATTTGCTGACCCCTTACCCTGATCCTGAGCCCGGCCCGCTGCATCGTTACAGCTTGGCTCACTGCAGGACTCCAGCCAGGGTAGAGATGACTATTGGGATGCTTAAGGCCCGCTCCCAGTGCCTTCGTAGGCGCAGAGTCGCCCCAGATACGGCTTGTGACATTATTGTAGCACGTGTCATCTCCACAACATTGCCACAATGAGAGGAGAGCAATGTCCGACTCAGCCACTGAATGAATGAATGAATGAATGAAAATGAATGAAAAATACTTTATTAATCCCAAAGGGAAATTCAATATTGTAGTAGTAGTAATTTTTTAGTAAAACAATCACATTAATTAATTAAGGGCTTTGTTCTTCAGCCTGATAGCTGCTGGAAGGAAGGATCTTCTGTATCTCTCTGTCTTGCATCGGACTTGAACAAGCCTCCCACTGAACACACTCTGTTGTTTCGTCACGGCGTTGTGTAGAGGGTGTGAAGGATCTTCCATTATCCTCGTCAGCTTGTACAGAATTCTTTTTTTGATGATCAACTCCAGCGGCTCCAGAGTTACTCCAAGCACAGAACCGGCTTTCTTGATCAGTTTGTTAATTCTTTTCAAGTCTCTGGTTCTGATGCCGCTGCCCCAGCAGATTGCTGCAAAGCTGATTGCACTTTCAACAACAGACCTGTAGAACATTTGCAACATTTTGGTGCAGACGTTAAAAGATCTCAGCTTCCTTAAGAAGTAGAGTCTGCTCTGACCTTTCTTGTAAATGTACTCAGTGTTGCTTTTCCACTCAAGTCTGTTGTCCAGCTGAACTCCAAGGTACTTGTATTCCTCCACCACCTCCACCTCCTCTCCCATGATGGAAACACTTCTATGTGTGTTCTTGTTCCTCCTGAAGTCAACAATCATCTCCTTTGTTTTCTTGGTATTCAAGATGAGATGATTGTCACCGCACCATTTCACAAACTGACCGACCAGTTCTCTGTACTCTGCTTCTTGTCCATCACTGATACACCCAACAACTGCTGAGTCATCAGAGTATTTCTGCAGATGACAGAACTCAGAGTTGTACTGGAAGTCTGAGGTGTACAGCGTGAATAGAAATGGTGAAAGTACAGTCCCTTGTGGTGTTCCAGTGCAGCTGACCACCATCTCAGACACACAACCTTTCAGTCTCACAAACTGTGGTCTGTTTGTGAGGTAGTCGTAAATCCAGGTGGTTGTGGAGGGATCCACCTGGAATTTCTGCAGCTTCTCACACAGCAGAGCAGGCTGAATCGTATTAAAAGCACTTGAGAAATCAAAGAACATGACCCTCAAAGTGCTGCCTGACTGGTCCAGATGAGAGTGGGCTCTCTGAAGCAGGTATATGATGGCATCTTCAACCCCAAGCCCATTACGGTATGCAAACTGTAGTGGGTCCTGAAAGGTGTTCACCTGCTTGCTGAGGTGAGCCAGTAAGAGTCTCTCCAGGACTTTCATGACGTGAGATGTCAGGGCGACTGGTCTGTAGTCTTTTGGTTCAGCTGGTTGTGGTTTTTTAGGCACTGGAACAAGGCAGGATGTTTTCCACAGCACCAGGATTCTTCTCTGGCTCAGGCTGGTGTTGAACAGGTGCTGGAGAATCGGACATAGCTGTTTTGAGCAGGTCTTGAGAACTCTGGGACTGACACCATCTGGACCTGCAGCCTTGTTCTGGTTCAGTTTCACCAGTTGTTGCATGACTTGGTTACAGGAGACAGACAGAGTGGAGGTGGAGGCAGAGGAGGTTTCAGGAAGTCCTGATGTGGAGGGAGATGAGGTTGTGTCCAGGTCCTTGACTGAGCTGCAGGGTGACAGAGTGGAGGTGTGACAGGAAAGCTGTGGGCTCATGGAGGGTGTGTGGCTAGTTGGGGTTGAAGCAGGAGGTGAGCTAAACCTATTGAAGAACATGTTCAGTTCATTCGCTCTGTCCAGACCTCCATCAGTCTGATCCTCCTTTATCCCGAAGCCAGTGATCTTCTTCATTCCTGACCACACATCCCTCACATTGTTTTTCTGAAGCTTACTTTCCAACTTATTCCTGTAGTCCTCCTTGCACTTCTTCATTTGTGTTTTAAGTTGTTTTTGTGTGGACTTCAATAACTCCCTGTCTCCATCCCTAAAAGCTTTCTTTTTGATGTTCAGCAGCTTTTTCAGGTCACTGGTGATCCAGGGTTTGTTATTGGGGAAGCACCTCACTGTTCTTGTTGGAACGGTGCTGTCCACACAGAAGTTAATATAATCTGTCACACACTCAGTCAAGGCATTGATGTCATCTCCATGAGGTTCACATAGGACGTTCCAGTCTGTAGCCTCGAAGCATCCTCTCAGAGCATCTTCAGCTTCATTAGACCAGGTTCTAATAGCCTTTCTAATGACTGGTTGTTGCTGAACGATGGGCTTGTAGGAGGAGGAGAGAAGAACTAGGTTATGGTCTGATCTTCCTAAAGGTGGCAGGGCAAAGGAGCTGTATGCATTTTTAATATTTGCATAAAATAAGTCCAACGTTTTGTTTTCTCTGGTGGAGCAGCTGACAAACTGTTGGAAAGTTGGTAGAGTTGCAGAGAGGGAGATGTTGTTAAAATCTCCAGAGATCGCCACAAATGCGTTTGGATGTTGTGTTTGAAGCCTGGCCACTACAGAGTTAATGACATCACAGGCTGCGTCTGGAGCGGTACCAGGTAATATATATACCGCTACCAGAATAACGCATGTGAACTCTCTGGGTAAATAATACGGGCGGAGACTCACAGCTAGCAGTTCAATGTCTCTTTTGCAGATCTTCTCTTTAACAGTGACATGTTCAGGATGACACCAGCGCTGGTTTACCAGCACCGCAATTCCACCTCCCTTCAGCTTCCCGCTGAGTTGTTTATTGCGGTCTGCACGGACCGTCCTGAAGCCGTGTACAGACGCATTACAGTCTGGGATGTGTTCATGCAGCCATGTCTCGGTGAAGCACATAATACTGCACTCTCTGTATTCTTTAAGAGACCTGGTTAGCACCTGAAGTTCATCAATTTTGTTAACTAGCGATCTCACGTTTCCCATAACAACCGTTGGAAGAAACGGTTTGAATCGCCACCGTTTTTCTCTCTGCCTCGCTCCTGCCCTGCATCCTCTTCTCTTTCTTTTCAACTCCGTTGGGATTTGAAGTGTTGTTTCACTGATAATCTTGAGTTTGGAGAGTTTTATCAGTTGATCCCGATGGTAAACAAGTCTCGTTGCCATGGAGACTCACAATAACAAGTCTTGCAAAAAAGAAAAAATATTCAGAAAAATCTCCCGTATAGCACAGCCTCTGACCAGCGCGAAAAATCTACCCGAACAGACACAGATTGACAGCTGATGTCTTAAAAAAGACGGCTATATTGCAAAAAATCACAAGTTAAAAACAGAGCTACTACAATTGCTGCTGCCACCTAGCGGCGCATTCTAGAAATGCACCTGATAATGAACATCCTGACCACCCTGCTGATGCACAAGATGGAAGCGCAGTCAGAAACAGTATGACATCGTCATTCTGAGTGACCCATCGCCTCCCCAGCGTCTAATAAATAAGACAAAGAAATAAAGACATTGTGCTGTTGGACTGCACCTGCATATTAAAAATACACACACATGGGTGACACATCAAATAAACTTATAAACTTATAAATGAGTGATGAAACACAACAAATGCAGATACTTCCATCAAGTGGACTTCATGGTAAAGTTATGCACTTAACATCATCTGCTTTGTGGCATGTAAAAGTGCTGAGTTGATTCTGATTTTGTATCAGGGTGACAAGAGGGAAACAAGTGACTTTCAAAAAGGGTTGATTGTCAGGGCCCAGGTGGCAGCTTCAGTCACCAAGATGCTCGACTAGCTGATGTTTCAATAGGAACAGTGACAGTTTGCAGTGCATAAACAATTACAAAACTCCAAATTAAGAAATATCATTTGAGAACATTAATACCAAGCTACATTGACGCAGAGATACAAATGTTTAATAAGTGGAACAACCGAGATAAAAAATAATGCTACTCACGGGTTGACTCTGTCAGCTATTTTCTTCCAGCTCACCTTCTTTTGCTGTCGCTTCTGTTTCACTTTTTTTCTGAAATATATGGTCATTTTCTGCATATGCATTCATTAATATTTCTAACTCCACTGATGCAAAATGGGAGGAGCGACTCTATTTTTCACCTGTTGCCATGGTGAATCATGTCATCCGTGTTCCGTTGATGAGGGCTTATCTGCCCATGCACGCGCTGTACTGGGGGGTAAGTTAACTCAGAGTTGATTGAACTAATAGTTATCACTGAAACAGAAATCTCTGAGTTTGACAGCTCAGTTGGTCAACCCAGAGTTGCGCTTTTAACTCAGTTTGCTGAACCCGCTTTCTGAAACGGGGCCCTGGACTTACAGTGATGATCAACAACTCCAGGTTTTTATTCACATCTTCCAAATCGGGAACAGAAATGTGATGATAAACAGCAGATGACCAGTTGTGGAGATTTAAGGTGGACACCGGACCTGACTGGGGGAAATTCTTACTGGAATGGAAAGATCTGATTCTGCAGCACTTTAAAGTTGTGTTGTAGGTAAAATACTAACAGACCTGCCTTGAAGCCTGTTTGTTGCTCTTGTTTAGAAACTGCAGATTCAGAACATGGAGGTCAAAGAAGAGAGGAACTCCTCGGCTCAGTCCACTCCATCCAACACACCACACAGCTCACCCAAACAACAGCGCAGGTAATGTACACACTGAGTATCTCTGGTCATAATCCTGTTTGAGCTCCACTCTTTTGATCCACAAACAGTATAACTGGTCCAGTTGGCACCATGTTTATGTTTGTTTAGGGGCTGGTTTGGCAGTACGAGCTCAGAGGTCAGTATGAGCTCCTCTGGCAGCAGCGTGGACATGGGAGGAGGAGAGACGGCTGCAGGCGGCGCTGTTGAACGGTGGGGCGTGTTCGGCCCGCGGCCGCTCATCCAGAACTCGGCCTCAGACCTGGGATCAGACAGCACACCTGCAGGTAACAGATTTTTCTCTAAATGTTCATTCCATTGCATGAATCTTTATTTACAAACAGAATCAGAACAAACATAAAACGTGTGCTGCCCCCAGTGGCTGGTCCAGGTAATGCTCCTTATCAGCTGTCACATCCTGGATCTGGGTTAAAGGATGAAGGAAGGACCTTCAGACTGACAGTAAACACCGTCTGCCCCCGTCACTCTCTCCGCTCATTGGTGTTTGGAAACAGTGACGGAGAGTTTCTTTTCAGATCACTTTAAATTTCCATCAGCGACAGCTTCTGAGAAACAAAATTTACATTTTTACATATGGGATGGTTGACTCTGAGTCGGAGCCTTTTAAAATCTTTTTCCCAGGATGACTTTAGGTAGGTAACCTCAGAAAAGATCCCAGTCTTTGTGGAGTTGGGTTGATGGGTTGAAAGGGTGTTGTCTCTGCTGATAAAAGTTTGTGAACTTTTCTAACATAGAGGAGACTGTGTGGCGTTGGCATGCAGAGATTATATCTGACAAAAAACTGCTCTTCACCTGAACACCACTAATCTCAGTAAGACATTAGGCTGAAAGTTTGCTGCCCAAATAATGTAAGAAATGTTATATTTACAATAAAACTTATCAAATAGAACAGTTTATTTGCAAAACTTTAAACCTGCTTTTGAATAAATGTTGAAATGAGCAATGAGTAGATGTGTGAATATATGAAACTCAGCCCCTTCAGATGAGTCTGATTAAAAAGTGGAGGAAAAGAATGATATGATTTTGTGATTTAATTTAATGTTGTATCTTTACACAAATTAAATTTATCCCTGGTCAACAACACTAATTATACTTTTATTCTGCCAGTCATCACATTAGTAAACTTGCAGGCTGTCATTCAGGCCACATCCACACGGAGACAATTTTCTATTTAAAAAATTTTCAAGAAAGGTTTACATCCACACATTTCCAGGCAAAATGCTATAGTATCAACACCAGGCCTGTAAGCGGTGCTGCCAGAAATGCACTAGAAACTGAGAAGAAGGGGTGGAGCAAGCTCAGATACAAACCACCAGCAATAGAGAAGCAGAGGACGGAGGTTTGTGCTATTGCAGTTGTGGTTTTAGCTCCGGCTCCATTTTGGAATCTCAGAACCTGGGTGCTTTCTGGCAAACCGGCCTGCGTTCACACCAGCTTAAACAGAACCAAAGTGGGAAAACTGTACTCCACAGAAAAAAAAACAAAAAAAAAAAAACATGTTGGAGATTTGGTCCTGAAAGTTGATGATTCAGCCATCAGGCTCCATTATAAACTACAGTTTTCCAAAATAAACAAAATATTCAGATGACCGAGAGAATTTCAGGAGATAGGATGTTAACACAAGTGGACATGAACTGCCAGGCGAAATTGAAATAGGTTGCCAGGAAATATGACAACATTCAGGATTTACTCTGGCTAAATTAATGATTTCAGTGTTTGATCGACCTAAATTAGCCAATAGCCATCATACTAGGGCTGGGCAATTAATCGAATTTTAATCGCATTTACGATCTGGGTTTTGAACGATCATAAAAATGAAATGGTCCGATTATTTTTTGACCTTCAATTTGTGCTGTTTTCAAATCGAGCGCAACTGTCATTGCAGTGCTTTGCTGCAGACTCCTTCCACAACCGCTTTAGTTTTATTCAGAACGAGTTGCAGACACCTGGACACACGGGAGGCGGCGTCGCTCCTTCTCCATCATTTTCTATGTAAACTTGCGTGAGGAAGCGAAAATCGCTGCCCTCCTCCAGCCAAGCGACAGGCGACAGTCGTGCATGTTAAATGTTGCGTTCCTGCACACAGACGTGCACACGGGGGCTTGTGACGCAACACAAAAAATATAGAAAAATGTTCAATTTTTGTGAGTCGCAGCTAAATAATCCACCAGCTCCCAGAGTCACAGAGAGACAAACGTTATAAACAAACAGAACTTTTTTCTCAATTAACACAGTGAACAATCCGGGATTTAAGAAACTCATCAACACTTTGGACAAACGGTATCACTGCCATCTCAACACCATGTTAGTGGACTGTCTCTTTCTGCCCTGTATGATGAGTGTAGTGAGGGTGGTGTGAAAGACGTGGTGACAGTCCGATGTTTCGCCACCGCTACGGACCTGTGGTAAAGCTGCACCAGAGCCGTATAGAAATGTCGCGCTACATTTTATTGACGCGGATTTCAACATGAAAACTAAATGTCTCCAGACTATTTTTTCCAGATCACACCAGGCGGAACAAAGCTGCTGGTCTGAGACAAACAATAGCTATGGGGACCTGGTGGAAAGAAACTAGTCGGCATTACCACAGTAAACACTTCAAATGCACCCCCCCCCCCCAACCCCTTATCTATAATTGTGTTAAATAATCGAGATCTCAATTTCAATCAAAATAATCGTGATTATCATTTTTCCCATAATCAAGCAGCCCTACATCATACCATCTTCATCTGTGGAAGGCCAGGTGGAAGAGGAGGAATTATGTTGGATTCTTCTTCTGTGGTGTCTGCTGCAGTGTCTGTCCAGCAGTTTGAACGGTGGACATGACGCACCATGTCCAGCCCTTTTTCTGTCCAAGTCTTCTTTTTCTGTCACAGTGTCCTTTCCTTTCTGAAGATTGTTGATTATTTGGTCTGATGTTATTTATTTCATTCATTCATCTATTATCTGTACCGCTTTACCCATTAAGGGTCGTGGGGAAGCTGGAGCCTAACCCAGCATTTTAGCAGGTGAGAAGCAGGTACACCTGGACAGGTCACCAATCCATCACAGGGCCAGCACAGAAAGAGACAAACATTCACACTCACTTCTAGGGAGAATTCAGAGTGACCAATTAAACTAAGATGCAAGTCTTTGGACAGTGGGAGGAAACCGGAGTACCTGGAATGAACCCACGTATACAAGGGGACATGTAAACACACAGAAAATGTTCGAACCTCCCTCCAGCCGAGGCTCGAACCAGCGACTTTCTGGCTGTGAGGGCGTGGTGCTGACCACCACACCAACATGCAGCCCTTAGTTATTTTGTTATATATATTGTACTTGTGTGAACACTGACAGCCAGCTTTAGTCTGGCTTTGGCTTTTATTTTTTTCCTTTTTTAACTTTATTGAAACAACAGTAACAGCGATGTGGCGTTCAGGTGAATCCGGCTTTTACCTGTTGATGTCACGGTTCATGATTGTTTGGTTCTCGTTGAGAACCAACTTTTCATGTTATGAACCAACTTTTTTTCCTTCATTGTGAATGTCCTGGTTGGTGAGGGAACTGGCACCGTGCTGGTCCAGAACCCGGCCGCTGTAAAAGGGCTCTGGGGCGATTGTGATGCGGGCTGTTGAAGCTGACTTATCTATATCAGAATAACATCAAAAACTGATCAAGTGTAATGACTGAAAGGGATTACTGTTTCAAAAAGCTAAATTACTCTAACGTAAAGCTGATCCATCCACCAGAAATCTGAAGCATCAACTTTACTTTCTAATCCGTTTTGCCATGTCTTTGCTTGCTTTTTGTTTTCCCAGCAGGCTTTGCGGTGCAGGTGTATCGCGGAGCCCAGAAGCCGACCCCAATGGAGGTGATGAAGTCCCAGGCCACGCGGCTTGTTGATAACCCCCAGAAGGAGTCACCACCCAAGATGGAGATCCCCACAGTGGAGGGTCGACGGCATGGAGCACGCCCACACAAGCTCAAACACCGAGACATGAACATCCTGACACCATCCGGCTTCTGAGATGGCGCCATGGCAACTAGCCCCCAAAGGTCCCATGAAAACCTGTCAGTGTTACCACAGACTTGTCTCCAGAGCCAGGTCCACTGTTACCAGAGCCAGGTCCCCCTTCACCAGAACCAGGATGAGTCTCGGCTGCTCCAGCTTGGATCTTATTCTCCTCCATTTGTCTGTCATAAGTAACTAGAACAACGGTTTATTTAGGAGGGAACATAAACATCAACAACATCCACCAGAACCAGATCCCAGTCAGGAGAGTTATCAGAGGTCTGATGGTCCTGACCAATCAGAATCTTACTAGTAGCCCTGGTTGGGTTTTAGCTCCTCCTCACTGATTCATCTGATTGGTTAGAGTTATTGTGATGGAAGATTTCTTTCATTGAATCAGCTGCTGAGGTTTTTCTGGACCCATCAGTCAGAACCCTGCACCAGACCATCAGGTTCATTCAGAGGTTATTGTCCAACTTCCTGTTTTGCTACTAAATAAGGGAGATTATGTAATCCTGGTAAACTGTTGGCTTGTTTACGACCTCCGTTATCAGCCGAGCAGTTGTTCCCTGGACTTTGTTGTATTGATGTCAGTGTGTCCCCTAAACTCTTCACAGTGATGACAGAAGTTTCAGCTGATACCTCAGTTGTTTTTCTCATCGTTAGTGAGATCTGAAGATGAGCTGTTTACTTTCCTCCATCTTTGGTTTCATGGGACCTTTGACAGTAGCTGTAACCATTCAGATAAACATCATGAAGTCAAACATGTGTGACCAGAACAAATCATTTCCGTCTGTGCTGCTTTCAAGCTTGTAATGTGTTGCTTGGCTGTCAAATCAAACATTTATCACAGAACCTTTATATCAAATTGACAAAAAAAAATCAGATATGATTAAAACTGGGGTTACTGATGACTGACCAGCTGATGCACTTTCTCCCCATCACACCAGTTATATAATCCAGGATGCAGATTAACACCCCACAGGTTCCTGGCTGTTTGTTGAAGGTTTTTATGTTCTGTCCCGATGTCCTGGTCTCATTCTGTTAAAGGGACATTTCACTGAGCAGTATGGGAAGAATATGGTGATCCAGTTCCATCAAGTCTTAACCAAACACAACAAAAATTTAGAATATATTATAAAAAATGTCTCAGGAAAGTTGTCTGGCTCCTGCTCACTGAGATGTTCCTGGTTTTTCTTTTCTACAGATTAAATATTTTCCTAGGAGATAAAAAATATTTCTTTCCTCTGAAACGAACCACAACAGAAAAGAAGTCAAATCTTTGAGTATGCAAGCTTTTTTTTTTATACTAAAAGATTAATTTGAAGAATTTTTATTTTATTTTGGGAACATTTGCGGCTGCTGTGTGCACTTCAACTGACTGCATCCGGCAGAAACTTCCATCATTTGATAAAATCTGTCATTTACAGATAAATCAGAGGTTTTTAGTTGACAGCATGTTGTATGTGAGGTTTCTGCACTGTTCCCGCGGAGCCTTGAGGTTTCCCTGTTAGAGAAAATGCAGCTTACGGTTACCAATTTGCACTTTTCTTCACCACGTGAATTTGTGCTGGTGTTTGATGTGATGATGAGCCAACACGGATTGTTTTGTTTTTCATGAAAACTGAAGTTTGTGACCTGTGACTCTGCTGTGCTGTTAGTTGTCGGCCTCATCACCTTTCATGAAACGGACGTTAATCTGGCCACTGAAGAAATCCCACTTTGTTCTCACTAACGGTAGATATTAGAT
Source organism: Melanotaenia boesemani (assembly GCF_017639745.1). Classification (NCBI taxonomy): domain Eukaryota; kingdom Metazoa; phylum Chordata; class Actinopteri; order Atheriniformes; family Melanotaeniidae; genus Melanotaenia; species Melanotaenia boesemani. The sequence continues at coordinate 29,162,652 of NC_055696.1, read as the reverse complement.
GTGACTGTTTAAGTTTAGATGTTTGTGTCTGTCAGAGTTGTTCTATTCCGACTGAATGTTCATCCTTTCTTTGGTTTCCAGTTTGTACAGTTTAGTTTTCTCTGCCAACACACTTTGACAATAAATGTTCCATTCTCACCAGAAAAAATGAGTTGTTTGTTTTTGGTTTAAAAAACTTTATTGGCACCTCTTGACATTTCCACACACACTTTAACAAGTTGTCTTTATTTCGTCAGTTTCCAGAGACTTCAGACATGCCTCACCATAAACAAGAAAATCAGGAGCACTTAATTATTTTTAGAGTTAGAAGTTTAAAAAAAAAAGAAACATGCAGAGAGAATAAGACTCCTGTGTTTCCGGTTTCTGACACTTGTGCAGTTGCAGTTTTCAGGATTTTCTGCTCAAGTCAACTTTTTTCCAGGAGGAAAAAATAAAGTTTCTAGCCGTGCGTCTAGTCTTCTCAGTCCTGTTATAAGAAAACTCAAGTCGGGAAAATATGCTTAGTAAACCAGGTTACATCATCATCATCAACTCATTTGATCTGAAGGAGAGATGCTTTGTACAGACATCCCTTACAGGGATGAATGCTGCATTCAGGTTTCAGTCAGAGGTCCAAATCCTCATTGATTTGGGTCCTGAGATCAGGCGATGCAAAAGAAATGTGGACATTTTTGATATCCGAAGATTTCTCTCGCTGCGCTTTTTACACAGTATACATACAGATTATTTAGATATGTTTACAGGAAAACAAAAAGTTTGGATTGCAAATAAATAAAACTGATCTGTGACTGTTCCAGACACAACAAGAGGAAACATGTTTCAGAACCAAAAACTGGACTCACATGTTGGAGAAACCTTGCAAACAAGTCTGCACAGATTGAAGAAGGTCAATAAAGTAGATGAGAAAGAAAGGAGGCAGCAAGTGTTCTCATGTGACTCCAGCACTGGTGTGTCCTGGATGGAAGTTCTGACCTCATAGAACTCATCACAGTTTAGTCCAGCTGGTAAAACTTTGCAACACATCCAGGTTACGGTTTAATGAACCTTTCCAACTGTCCCTGAGGGAAAATGTGGATGTTCAGTGTTAAAATCAAACGTTGTAAACCAGGATCTGCCTGAGCCTGATGAGGCTGGTTGGTTTAAACAAATCTTCATTCTTTATATTGTTTTCTGGATCAGACACATCTCACTCAGTTCAAGAGGAAACAGATTTCTGCTGACTCAGACTGAACTCCTCTGACTCAACAATAGCAACTCTCCATCTTCAGATGCTCCCTCGCCCTCCCTGCTCTTCTCTGCTCCTGATCTCTCCGTACATCTGGAAGAACTTCTCCATCTCTCTCTGGAGCGTGGTGTTTCGGCGGTCGGCATCGGCTTTGGCTCTCTCCATGTTTCGGATCTTGATCTCGGCAACACTTTGGCTTCGCCTCTGCTGCTCCAGACTGAGGCGGAGGACGGTGACCTGCCGCTCCAGGAGGTCGTTACATCGCTCCAACCTGCAGCAAACACACACAACACACAACTTCAGCCTCCAAGCAAGCCTTACATCCGCTGACTGTATGGCTGCATGATGATGGGACATCATTCAGCTTTTACGTATCTGGTGTTTTATAACATTAAATTGTAAATTAGAATAAACCATCCCAGTGCTACTGGCATAAAAAGTTGATATATTTTAAGTGACATAACATGCATGTTAGGTTAATTGGTCATTCTAAATTCTCCCTAGGAGTGAGTGTGAGCATGAGTGGTTGTTTGTCTCTCTACGTTGGCCATGCGATGGACTGTTGACCTGTCCAGGGTGTACCCTGCTACTTGCCTGCTAATTGCTGGGATAGGTTCCAGCTTCTCGTGACCGCAAATTGGACTAAGCAGTATGGAAAATGGATAGATGGCATTTATGCTTAAATTAAATATTTAAATTTAACATAAAATCTTTATGTTCATTCAACACATAGCAATATTTAAATTTAACAATTAGATTTAAACATTTAGTTTTAGTTTTAAATATTTAAATTTAACAAATAACCAGGGCTCTCAACTTTGCACCTCAGGTCAGAGGGAGATGTGAGTGCCATTATGGAAAATGATATATGATAAAATGCTGATTTGCTTCTTTCCTTTAATTTTTATTTTATTTATTTATCCCATTTTCAAGTAATTTTTAAAATAATCAGCTGATTTACCAGCTGTATTCAACTAACATAGCACCAGTTAAAATATCTCTTATTTAAAAATAAATGTTTAAAAATAAATATATATATATATATATATAAAAGCAGATTTTTCATACTCCTTAGATCATAATTGTTTAATAAAATCATACTGGCTTAATCACACCCTTCTGTTTCTGTCTTATGTTTCATAGTGGTTGCTAAGTAGAGTTTTTTAGAGCAGGGGTGTCAAACTAAACTTTCCGTTGGACTGAGTCAAAAAGTACATTATTGCACACTTTGAACCAAGATCTAACACAGCCTATGAGTCATTGCCTATAAAACACATTACTCAGTAAATAAATGACTCGTAGGCTGTGTTAGGTCTTGGTTCAAAGTGTAAAATAATGTTCCTAATTTACTCATTTTTCAGCAAACACTAGACCAGTCTGGCCCTTAACCTGAACACATTTTAAAAATTTTGGCCCAATGTGTGTTTTAATTTCACACCCCTGCTGCCTCTGTCTTATGTTTCATAGTGGTTGCTCAGTAGAGCTTTCTAGAGCGGGCTAAGGAAGGCTAGTTCAAACATTGTGTGATTAATGAATGGGACCCAAACAGCACCCAACTGAGCTATTCTGAGAAACTGGATGTAAACCAGCCAGAACAAAAGACTATTTTAGAGTTGTTTTTATCAGTGTCTTTGAAATATTCCTGACATGTTCTCCTAATTATCTATATAAAGGTGTTTTATAGGCCATATTTGATCAGGGAGTCTGACAAATAGAGGGTTTGTAAACTGTACATGAGCCTCCACAGACTTAAAATTTCTAAACTAAGCCTCAGAAAAGGTGCTCGCACCACAGACCAAATGCATAAAAATGTCAGGAAACGTTAGAGGCGGGATGGCGTCCGGGTCTCAGGTTCTCTCTTTAGCTGACTATTCATATGGATCATTATCTCCAATCGATGCTCAAGATCTTATCCGTATAGCATCTCTTTGTCTCTGGAACTTTCAATATTATGGTTGTTTAAATACTTATCAATCTGCAATGATCAGATTTTTCTCTGTGGCTTCAGAAAATGGCGCCAGCATATTGTTTATGCTCTAGAAAGCACTGCACAGTGATGTCGGTTCCCATTCCCTTTAGGCTCTATGCAGGTAAGTAGAAGAAACCAGCAGGATGGCGGACACTTTGTGGTTCACGATGATCAACGATTATGGTCAACGATGTTTGGAGAATTGTCCTGGGGTGTTGTGGGACACTGTAAAGTAAACTTGAAAAAGATTTTCAGGTTTATGTGTCCTCCTATCCCTCTGACATATATATATGTCAGATATATATATATATATACACTACCGTTCAAAAGTTTGGGGTCACTTCCCTATTGAATCCCATGGCAAAGTGACCCCAAACTTTTGAACGGTAGTGTGTATATATATATATATATATATATATATATATATATATATGTATGGTACCTGTGGTGATGGAAATCATTTTCATTCCACTGTTTCACCTGCATCATTTTCCTCCTGTATTTGTAACAGCAAATATCCAACCCCGTCCCAGGGCGCTCAGTTTATGTAAGAACTGTGAAGACTTTTGCCACAGACTTTTGATTGACGTGCCTTTGAAGTGCATTGAGGGACTTGTAGTACTAGTGGTGCATGCGTATCGGAGGTGACATGCCTCCTCTTGGAGGTTGCAACGCCACCCAGAATGACCCACATCCCATCTGGATACAACACTTCGTTCTTCATTGGCTGTTTTGTTATGGACAATCCATGACGAGCACAGAAGTCCAATAACAAAACACCACTCAGATCAGAGGGGCCAGTCCTCCCTATCACACCCCTCCAGGTCTTACTGTTATTGCCCATGTGAGCATTAAAGGTCCCCCAGCAGAACGAAGGAGTCCCCGGAAGGAGTGCTCTCCAACAACCCATCCAATGACTCCAAAAAGGGTGGGTACTCTGAACTGTTGTGCAATGCAAAAGCACAAACTACAGTCAGGACCTGTTCCCCCACCCGAAGGCGGAGGGAGGCTACCCTCTCATCCACTGTACAGTATAGGTACCAAGTCAAGGGGCAATGAGCATGCCCACACCTGCTCGGCGCCTCTCACCAGGAGCATCTCCAGAATGGAAGAGACTCCAGCCCTTTTCGAAGACAGTGGTTCCAGTGCCCAAGCCATGCATCGAAGTGAGTCCAATTGTATCTAGCTAGAACCACTCAACCTCGTGCACCAGCTCAGGCTCATTTCCTGCCAGAGAGGTGACTTTCCACTTCCCAAGAACTAGCTTTTGCAGCTAAGGATCAGACCACCAGGGTACTTGCCTTTGACCGCCACCCAGCTCACACTGCACCCAACACCTATGGCCCCTCCTGCTGGTGGTGAGGGGGGCCCATGTCACCCTTTTGAGCTGAGCCCGACTGGGCCCCATGAGCAAAGACCCGGCCACCAGGCGCTCACCTCTGTGCCCAACCTTCAGGCCTGGATCCAGAGGGGGGCTCCAGTGACCCACATACTGGCAAGGGAAACCTGGATTCCCCTTTTTTACTCATTATAGAGGTCTACTGAGCCATGCTTTGTCCGGTCCCTCCCCTAGAGACCTGTTTGCCATGGCTGACCCTATCAGGGGCATATAGCCCATGACAACATAGCTTCTAGGATCGTCAGGATGTGCAAACTCCTCCACCGACCTATCTATATGTGGTTAAAAGTAATGTTTAATGAAGGGAAAATTAGATAACTCATGTAAATTTGTCAGCTATAAATTTTAAACAAAATGTTTACACTTGGCACCCCATGAACCTGTTCCATATCCAAAGAGCAACAACAGTAGCGAGTGATCACTGTGCTGTTTATAGCTAGACATTGGTACTTCTAAGGTTCATTGATCTGACAACTTTGGTGCCTTCACATATTTTTGAATAAGAATTTCTGAGTGAAAAGATGGCTTTAAAAACAATAGTCTTAAACTGAATTAACTGGGTGCCAGTGCAAAGATAAAAGCATTGGGGTGATCGGGTCAACCCTGCATGTGCTTATTAAAAAATGGGCTGCAGCATTTCAGACAAGATCTGGCACACAAAAACAATATACATTATGATAACCAAGTCTAAAACTAATTAAAGCATGAACGGGTTTTTCTAGGTCGCAACAGGGGAAAATAAAATATATTCAGTCTTCTGAATATGATCATTAGTCTTGTGTCTCACCTTTGTATCCTGGTCTGGTACTCGGCTCTCTGCTGGGCCATCTGCTGCTGCAGCTTGGACACCAGGGATTCAGAGTCCCTGGCTTCAAACTGAGGCTCTGGCCCCTGAGGGTTTGGAGGTCCAGAGGGGAGGAAGACCTCTGAGCTGCCTGTGCTGAGAGGACTGTCACTTGGTACCGAGCATGAGGCTGGAGAGTTTGGATGGTTTGAATCATCATCATCATCACTATCATCATCATCATCATGGATTTTGTTGTCATCCTCTGGATTGTCTGTGTTGCATTTTTCTTCTTCTGCTTTTTGACTTGAAAGTAGCCTTTCGGCTCTCTTTGGTGACACATCAGGAAGAACTGTCCCATCATCATCATCATCATCAATGTGGCTGTCATCTAGTGGTAGACCCTCACAGGAAGACCATGAGGAAGAAGAGTGCCGTGTCTGCCCCGCCTCCTCCTGCTCCTTCTCTGCTTCACAGGGCCCAGCATTGCTTCTTGGAGAGTCAGCTTCAAAAGCTTCTTCGTTCTCCATAGTCTGACACACAGATGCTCTGTCAAGGTTGTCGTAGGCAGAAGGGGTGCTGTCCTCTGGAGCCTCACTGCTGCCCCTGCTGGCTGTCTCTGGTACAACACCTTTCTCCACGGCACCGCCAGAGCTCCAGAAAGCTGAGGCTCCTTCCTCTGGTCCCGGCCAAGCTTCAGCCCAACCCACAACCATGGCTGGCTTTGAGCCATCGGATTGCTGCTGGTCAGCTGTGGTAGCTGGAGCGTTTGCAGTAGATGCTCCGTGGCTGGCGTGATGTTGGTAATAATCTGCATTGTGTCTGTCAGAGTGGTGCTGGACGGACTGGCTGGAGGAGGGTGGGGGGTAGAAGCAGTTCTCTGGGTGGGAGGAGGTGTAGCGATGGCCAAGATGTATCTTTTGACCAGAGGACAAGTCTGATTTGGCAGGAGCAGCAGAAAATATAGAGCTACACAAAATCAAGAAAAGGAGGTTAATTTTCTGAGGTTATTAATGCTGGAATACCATTTTCTATGTCTGGAAATACTTCTGATAGCAGCAGCCGTCTGAAAGACAGGTCTGATGATGGAGAGTGGTTTTCATGACAGAATTCAACTCAGATCATGTGGAAAACCACCCTTAGTTAACAAAATTTCTGATGAGATGTGACAGGCACAACATCTGCTCTAAACACAGTCTTACCACAACAAAGTGTTTTTCTCTCTTTAACCAAACAAAGGTAAACCTAAACCCAACCAAACCAGGGCTGGAAACAGAGTGAGCTAAATATAAATCCTTAAACATTTACAACTTCCTAAATATGGTACAATAACCTTCCCTTTTACATCCAAACACAGATTTACCTCCTGACCATATCCAGAGGAGATAAAGTCCATTTAATGGGCTGATAACATTTAAACCAGATCAGTCAGCAGGCATGTGATAATTATCTATCATTATTATCATGATCACTCTGAAGAGTAAAGAGTACCTTTGACAGTTGATTTTTAATTTGGCTTTACTTTTTTACATTTTTCTGTAGCTTTGCCTTTTGGCTCAGTTCCTTCTTCGCCATGACAGACCGATGAAGAGTCCACATCACTGCAGACGCGACACCAAACCGCCTTTTGATCTCCTGCACATGTGAAAAACACCCCAAGATACTTGAACTCCTTCACTTAGGGCAGGACCTCATTCCCAACATGGAGAAAGCACTCATGGTCTCGGATTTGTAGGTGCTGATTCTCATCCCAGCCGCGTCACACTCGGCTGTGAATCACTCCACTGAGAGCTGAAGATCACAGTCTGATGAAGCCAACAGAACCACATCATCTGCAAAGAGCAGAGACCCAATCCTGAGGCCACCAAACCAGATCCCCTCAACGCCTCGGGTACGCCTAGAAATTCTGTCCATAAAGGTTATGAACAGAATCGGTGACAAGGGTCAGCTTTGGAGGAGTCCAACCCTCACTGGAAACTAATCTAACTTACTGCCGGCAATGCGGACCAAGCTCTGGCACCGGTCGTATACAGGCTCATACAAGAGGGACCAGCACTCCAAAACTCCCGGAGCACTCCTCACAGGAGCTCTCAGGGGACACGGTCGAATGCCTTCTCCAAGTCCTCAAAGCACATGTAGACTGGTTGAGCAAACTCCCATGCCCCCTCCAAGACCCTGAAGAGGGTGTAGAGCTGGTCAACTGTTCCACGACTGGGACAAAAACCATACTGCTCCTCCTTAATCTGAGACCCGACTATCCAATGGACCCTCCTTTACAGCACCCCTGAATAGACCTTACCAGGGAGACTGAGGAGTGTGATCCCCCTGTAGTTGGAGCACACCCTCTGGTCCCCCTTTTTGAAGAGGGGAACAACCACCCCAGTCTGCCAGTCCAGGGGAACTGTCCTTGATGTCCACATGATACTACAGAGGCGTATCAGTGAAGACAGTCCTACATCATCCAGAGCCTTAAGAAACTCCGGCCAGATCTCATCCACCCCCGGGGCACTGCCACTTAGGAGATTTTTAACCACCTTGGTGACCTCAGCCCCAGAGATAGGAGAGCCCACACCAGGGTCCCTCGACTCTGCTTTCTCTTCGGAAGACGTGTCGGTGGGATTGAGGAGTTCTTTAAAGTATTCCCTCCACCGACCAACAACGTCCAGAGTCGAGGTCAGCAGCCCCCCAACCCCACTGTACACTGCTTCCCCCTCCTGAGCTATCAGATGGTGGATCAGAATATTTTCAAAGCTGTCTGGAAGTGATTCTCTATGGCCTCTCCGAACTTATCCAGTGCCCAAGTATCCCATGCCCTTTGTGATCACCAAAGCCGAGTTCCACTTAGCCTGCCGAAACCCATCAGCTGCCCCTGGAGTCCCACAGGCCAAAAAGGCCCTATAGGACTCCTTTAGCTTGACAGCATCCCTTACTGCTGCTGTCCACCAACAAGTTTGGGGATTTCTGCCATGACAGACATCGATGTCCTTACGGCCACAACTCCGGTTGGCTGCCTCAACAATAGAGGAACTCCAGCACCTCCAGGCCTGGGTCCAGAGGGGGGCCCTGGTGAACCATATCCAGGCAAGGGAAATCTGGATCCACTGTTTTGACTCATCATAGGGTTATACTGAGCCGCGCTTTATCTGATCCCTCCCCTAGAGACCTGTTTGCCATGGGTGACCCTACTAGGGGCATAAAGCCGCCAACAACACAGCTCCTAGGGCAGAGTTATGATAGGGGTGGCGTAGCTAGGCTAAATAAAACTTATGGTTTTTGCACTGCTAGCAAAACATAGACAAATTTGTGAAAGTACCAATCGGCAAACAATTTGCGGGGGGGCTTGACATTATTGTCGATGAAACGGGGACCCTGCAGAAAAAGTTCGGGAACCACTGGACTACAGGAAGATAACAAAGTCAGATTTCCTTATTTTACTTGTTTGTTTTATTACAGAAGGTCTGCTGAGGAGTCCAAGTTTGGTTCTGCTTTCAGGTTAGGTTCTGAGGTTTGGACTGAAATGAAGCCATTCCAGTTGTACAACAGACCTTTTCTCAACTAAAACAGGTGAAACGCTCAGAGAAAACAAGACTGATCCATGTAAGTCTGTTGGTAGTGGAACAGATTAGTTTACCAGTTGTCCACATGTGTAACAGGCTGGTCGGAGTCACTGGAGCAGTCTGCAATGATTGGCAGAGACAGGTGGCGAATGCATGGCGCCGGCTGGATATGATGTGGCTTCAGAGCACTCAGCGATGCATGTGAACCTCCCAGTGAACGTGCAGAGTCAGCCGGAGGGACTCTGGAGAAAAGAGGCTCATGTTCTCTTATCAGCTCTAACATCAGCATCTGGACCAGTGCTGCACCTGCAAAACAAATCACATAATTAACACATTTCACCAGCTTTCGGTAGCATCATCAAATCTTTAAACATACTTTTTGACTATTCTGGTGTTATTAAATCCAGCCAGTGTTCCTAAATTAATTAGTCTTAATGTAAAATAAAATAATATTTAATCAGTCATAATGTAAAATCCCAATCCTAAAATTGGTGGATTAGGGGCAACAAAAGACTAGAAAAGTAACTGATTAAATTATAAACAACTGGAGGACCATTTGACAATTAATTAGGTTAATTGGCAACAGGTCAGTGACATGACTGGATATAAAAGGAGCATTTCAGAGAGGCAGAGTCTCTCAGATATAAACAACTTTAATCACTATTTCTTAGCTAACAAGCTGCAATTTATCTCTAAATGGCTTAAATCTAGCGGTCTAGATGAACCATGGTTAGATGTAGAGCAAGCATTGTGTGAGGATCTAGTTATCTCTGACCTATCATTTATCAGCCCAAAACATCAAACCACATAAGTGTTTCAAACGCATTATCATTAGTTCCTATTTAATGACTTGTTGGGACTTTCTAAAAGTACTTCACTTATTCCATATAAGCTTACACACATCTGGAACAACCCTGACATCCTGGATAACAAAAAGATGATTTAACAGAACATCTAATAGAAATTGGAAACGTCTTGCCATTTGATTTCTCACTTCACAATATGGAAGCAGCAGCACTAAGTTTTTCAGAATACCACCAACTTAAATCTATTAGATGTAAAAGAATACCATCAACCAATTAAACTTGCATCTACCTATCAGGATGACACAATTCTTGAATCTCAAAATATATAGAATATTATCTGAGATAGATGATTCAATCTCTCTTCTAACTTCAAAATGAAAGGCTGACTTATCCAGTAACTTTAATCAAAATGAATGGTCAAAAATATGTTTAAACACCTCTAAAATGACTAAGAATTCAAATATGCAAATAATACAACTCAAAATTCTTCATAGAACTCGTTATACAGAACAAAGGATGTTCAGGATGGGTTTGCAAAGATCAAATATATACTCATATTGCACTGACAACACCATTGACAACACCTTCCATGCGTTGTGGTCCTGCATAACTGTCCAGAGGTTCTGGCTTCAGGTATGTGAAGACATGTCAACATGACTTAAATGTAATATTTCTACAATCCCTATACTGTGCCTACTAGGTGACTTGGGTGACATTAATATGGTAAATAACTCTGCACGCATGAACCTCCCAGTCTTATGCATCACAAAGAAAACTATCCTCATGAACTGGAAAACCAAAGATAATCTGTGTATTTAACAGTTAAGGAAACTCTTACTAGACCTCATCAGTAGAGAGACACCTCAAAGAATCATTTAGCTAAATTTCACTCCCTCTGGTTCCCTGTGATTAGCTCCATCACTTAGTGTAGGTGGAGGATTGTGACCTTGTCGCTTTGGGGGTTAGATATTGGTGGGAGGTGCTTGATGACTGTGGGTCCTTGGTGGTTTCCTGTGGTGGGGATCTGAGCTGCTCCGCTATTCAGGGGGCTCTGTGTCTGACCCTGTCTGGGACTGTGGGGGATCTGTGGTTGGGGCCACCTAATGGCGGTGGAGTATGGCCACTGGTGGGGCCTGGGTCAGTGGGTGTCGGTTCTGAGCTGGTTAGCCAGGCTGTTCTAGGGTGGGCTGGGTGGGGATTCTGGGCTATGGTGCCCAGGGGTGGCCCCCTCTCTTATTTATTTATTTTTTTTTAACCTGTCCTGTCCAGTATCATAGCAAGCAAAATGATAATCTGGTTGCTGTATTGTGCTGAACAAATTTGCTCTGCCAAGGGGAGGCCTATAGGTAAGGCTCCTCTTGATAATCTGATTCATTTATTTATTTATTTACTTTGAATCACGGAATCTTTGTAATCTTGCTGGACCTGACCGGAGGGGACAGAAAAAGATGGAAAACAGCAAAAAGATGCAAAAGGGAAAGATGGAAGAAGACAAAAACATCACAGACAGAAGGAAACGACCCTTCAATCCACACCATCACCAGACAACAAACTGTTATACCTGTACATGAACACACCAGAAAATTTCCTACAACTTTCACAAAAAACAAAACAAAACAAACAAAAAAACAAACAAAAAAAAAAAAAAAAACCAATTAAGATTAAGAGTTTTTAAATAATAACCAAATCAAAAAGACATATCATGAAAGTAGCATAACAGCGACCAGATACTAACTCACAGGAAAAAAAAGAAGAATTATCTCTTAGTATATAAACCCACTGGACAACTCAGTGACTGTGGACCAGAGGACAGCGAGCCCCAAGAACCATGTCCTTGTTTACTGTCCCTCAGTTTTTACAGGCTTGCTATCCTCTGGTCCACTGGGGTTGTCTCCCTCAGGGCATAGTCGGAGGGTTAAGTGTGATGTGGGTGTGTGAGAATGAGTATTCGTGGGTATGGTGCATTGGAGGTTGTGAGTGAGAGATTACAGGTTGGATAGATGGGGTAGGTGGGTGGGTGGAGAAGGGAGGGTGGGTGGAGGTGGATAAGGGGAGAAAGGGGGGAGTTGTCGATGGTGCCCTGGTTCTTGGGGTGTGCGGCTGGAACATTGGTGTGAGTGCTGGTCCACGCCAGGTGGTCATCTGGGGGGGCCTGGTCCTCTTGGGTGTGGTGCAGGCTCTTGAGGCCCTGCACTCTGGCCACCCTGGATGACCGGTGCCCGGTGGGGTTGGTGACCCGTGGCTGCAGGGGGCTCTGGCTGGGGCCTGTGGTCCGCCCTATTCTGCCTCTAGTCTCAGTAGAGGCGTGGTCACATTTGCATGATCACACTGATTTCTGATCACTCCTCATTCCTCATATGAGTTGTGCTGTGGGTTTATACGCTAAGAGCTACTTTTGTTCAGGCTTTTTGTGTATGTGTTTCTGGTACTTTTGTTGTTGTGATACACTTTTTTTTGTTAATTTATTTTTTGTTGTTTTGGTTATTTTCTTTTTGGGAACTGCTGGTGATGTTCAGCTTTGTTTTCTTGTAAAAGCTGTAGGAAATTTTCTGCTGTGTTTCTGTACAAGTGTAGCAGTTGGTCTGGTGTGAAGTTGGATTGAAGGGTCGTTGCTTTCTATCTGTTGTATATTTGTGTTCTCTTTCTTTTTTCTACCTTCCTTTTTACTTACGTTCACTATTCTTTTTTTCTGTCCCCTCTGGTCAGGTCCGGCAAGTTTACATAAATTCCTTAATTCAAAATAAATAGATAAGATGTAAAAAAAAAAAAAGAGAAAAAAAAAAAGAAAATCTAATTATTGAGAAGAACCGTATACCCATAAAACTCCCTTGGCAAAGCAAATTTGTTCAGCACAACACAGCAGTCAGACCATCATTCTGACGATTCTGGAAAGGACAAGTTAAAAAAAAAAAAAAAAAAACTAAATATGGACAGAGGTTCACCAATCTGAGACAAACTAGGCATAAAATTTGTGGAGAAATTTCAGAAAATGATCTTCAATGTGAAATTGTAAAGACTTTGAAGATCCCACTGTGTACAGTGTATAATATAATTTGGAGCATCATGAAAGCAACAATCCAACAACGAAGGTCCAGGTTTGTTGAGCTGCTAGAATCCTGCCTCAGACCAGAATGGAACAACATTCTTCTCATGAAACTCTAGCAACTGATTCTTCAGATGTTTACAGACAGATGTTAAAAGAAGAGGGAATGCTTTAGAATGCTAAATGCAGAGATGGATGGATGGGTGGATGGATGGATGGGTGGATGGATGGATGGATGGGTGGGTGGATGGATGGATGGATGGATGGATGGATGGATGGATGGATGGATGGATGGATTCATTGAAGTACTTAATTCTTATTGTATAGAGAATTCAGCTGAATGTTTTCCAAACAGAATATATGAGCAGACTGCAGCAGATTAAAGTCCTGAGAGAAAGATGTGAGGGCTGCTATTAATAGATGAGTGAGGTTTGTCATCAGAGCCTGTCCAAGGTATAAGAGAGCTGAGCAGCCACTTGGAGCTTTCCTAAGTGCAAGTTAAATGTCAAGATATCTTGATTTGATTTTTTTAAAAGGAAAACATAATTTGCATAAAGATGTTAATACACAAACTCAATTTTATATCATTTTCATCATGGTTGTGTAGCGTAATATTCTGAATAACTGAAAGGAAAACCCAAAAGAACTAGGATGACATTTCTGTGTGAGTATAGTGAAAAAACCCTAGAGCCTTTAATCAGGACAGTAGTTGGCTTTCCTACACCCAGCTGCAGAGCTATAAAAGATCATAAGTTCATATCAGAGCCACAAAACCTCCTTACAGTGTGATAGCAGATATGTTGTAAACACAAATCAGGCCCTGAGAGACCCGGCCCTTTGAGGAAACAAAGAGAGCTGAAGTGTAAGACACAAATAAAAGTTGGAAGGTTGGAGGTTGTGTTGTGATATCCACCAGAACTGCATGTAGGAAGTTGGGGAAGGAGCATAGATGACCTTAGAGAATGGGCACGAACAAGGTTTGGTTGTGATCACACTCAAAGCGAGGAGATGACCACATGCTTAGCCCCATGCTGATCAGAAATTTAGCTCAAATTAGATGCTTAGCAGAAGAGAGTAGAAAACCCTGCCAGACTGAATTGGGCGTCTATCAAATGTGATGACGCAGAACTCCCAAATAAGATAAGTTGCTGGTAAATGAAGGGCATTAAAGCAGCACCTCTATAAACAATGATATAATTTACTGTGTCTGACCAAAAGTGCCAGTTTATAAAGGATTATGACATCCAACTGCAGTGGTTCTAAGACTCTCCAAAGGGATTAATAAAGTATTTCTATTCTATTCTATGTAATCATAGATAGATAGATAGATAGATAGATAGATAGATAGATAGATAGATAGATAGATAGATAGATAGATAGATAGATAGATAGATAGATGCATAATCAACTTGTTGTAAGCAGGTCTTCCCTGTCTGCCACAACTGACTTATAGAACAGAGTGATGAAATGTGGCAGGAAAGATTTCTGTCCATACGACAGCGGAGTGTCTCAGTCTGTTAGAGGAGGAGCTCTGCTGTATGACCAGTGTGTGCTGGAGAGGATGGTCGGGGAACTACTTTTTTTTTTTCTTTTTTTCAGCGGAATGCTTTCCTACCTCCCATGATGCTTTGTGGGTCTTCAGCTTTGGCTCGGAGGATGTTTGGTCCAAACACAGTGGCCAAGTTCTGGACACTCATCTTGTTACTACTGGAGTAACTCTGGACTTCATTCAGAAATCTGAAAACACACATACTTCTGCTAATTATGAAAACCGTAAATATAAACTCTATCATCCTTCAGTGCAGTGAAAGGTGCAGCAACAATCAGAAGTCTTACTGGCAGATAAAGTTTAGCAGGTTGAAATTTGCAACTGGTAACTCATGAAGAAGATTCCTCAATTCCCCCAGACCCTGACAGAGGAAGAGGAGTGGAATAATGTGAGGAAGGAGAAGTCTAGTGTTTCTGTGTTTTTAACAGGGTTTGATAGTATGGTGTGCAGAGCTGCAGTTACCAGTGTGCGGTCCCTCGACAGCTTCTGAGCACAGACCAGGAAGTCCTGGTATCGGCTGTAAGGAACCAGAGGCTCTGGCAGCTGTCTGAGGTAAAGTTTCAGCAGAGATGCCACTGTATGAACATCAGTGCTGCTGCAATAAAAACACACACAGTAAACCAAATTCTGTAAGAAAATTTCACTAGAAAACTTAACAGAAGACAAAAGAAGAATTATACCTGTCAAAGGTCGGTCTCTCTCCCGAATCGAAAGCTTCCTGCAGCTCTTTGACCAAACTGGTCTGTCCAGACTGGCGAAACAAGCCCACCTCATGCAGACCACGTTCCCTGATGAAGTTCACACACTGCTCCACCACCAGAGGAACCAAATGCATCCCATAACGTCGCTCATATAGCACAGTTTCCTCAAGACGTTGACCAAAAACTCCTGCAGGAGGCAGAGAAGCTCCACCAATCACAAACAGGCCTGTTCTGTCAAGTATTAGGATTTAAGATGTCTGGTTTTAAATGGGTACCAATTATGTAAGCATTAGAGTACATATTGCAATTGCTTTGTGTTCATTTTGTAATTTTATTCTTTACCATCGAAGTGTCTCGATTTTTAAGAAAAGGAAAAAAGTTTAAACAGGTTGTTAAAATAAAAGTTTTTCTATTCCAAATGGCACCTTGAAATCTTTTACATTTTTTAACAATCACAGTTGAAGTTTCATGAAATTTGAGAAATTGCCCTCAGAACCTCCCAACTCTGATGTGACATCAGTCTCCGCCCCTTAAAATTATTCTGAAATTTTCTCAAACAAATTTCTTTCCCACCCACAGTTTCTTCTGTACATACACAAAATTATAAGTCAAAACGTTGGTATTTTCCCTGCTTTTCACTTGACATGAGATGGTCATGTAACGCACATTGTAACGCACCTTATAGTTTTCTCTCAAATTTCCTCAGAACACAGAGTGCCCTCACTCCTGGCTCCATTCACTTCCATACTTTTTTTTTCTCAGATTTCTTTCTCTCAAGTCAGGAGGTGAGGTGTGTTTTTAACTTGACATAAAAGATACTCGGAAGACAGAACCTAGCAGACAGATGAAAATCACTTTCACTAAATTTAGCATCAGTAGTCCACAGCTCCACATTTTCTCCCTCTGAATAGTGGTTAGTACCTGCCTGCAGCTCCAAGAGTGACTGTCCTGTCCTTGCAGGACTAATTTCCTCCACTTCTTCGTCATAAGTTAATCATTTACTGTGTTATGGCTGACTTTCAGATTTTTTACGAGGATTGTGGGGTTGCTACAACACCTCTATGTCTTCCCACACACATCATATATTGCATCGTTGTTGCTCCACACGTGGTGCTGAGAGATATGCTGCTGCACTGCTAATGGATAGCGGTTTTCTAGGCACCCAAACGCTTTACATTTTATCCATTATTAATTCACTCCTCACTCATACCTGGTGATGGTAGCTACATGTGTAGCCACAGCTGCCCTGGGGCAGACTGACGTAAATGAGGCTGCCATAATTCGTGCCTACGGCCTCTCCGACCATTTAAATCCACATTCATACACCAGCAATTCCAACACTGCTACATCGATAAGATGGGCCGTCTCACATATGACTTTGACAGGTGGAAGAAAAAGTAGTTCCTGACATTTCCACTGTATTCCAGTTCGTGATAGACTGCATTTTTATCCCAAATCAGTATAATATCGATATTCTAACATGAAAATCGATTCTAGAACATAAAAAGCTGGCATTAGCTGGTAGTATCGATATTTTGTATCGATCCGCACATCACTAGTGACAGCAAGCAGAGAGAACACGGGAGAAGATTAATAAGAATCTTTGTTTGCTTAGATTAAGTTATTCAGTGTGCAAAATTATTTTCTGCTCAGAATAGATGTAAATGATAACAGAAATCAGCTGAAAGCGTTCGTGTTCATCTTTGACTATGCTGGCAGCATAGACTGTATAAAAAAAGATGGACGGAGCCTCCGTGACATCAGGTTTCTGAAAAGCTGAGTTGAATCTCATTGGGCGGTTCCCACCATTGCCATCTTGGCAGTGTCACACGTGTTGTCATTCCTGGAAAATCCAAAGATGGGCGAAGAGGTGGAGCTGAGAGGGGGACTGTGAAGGTGGGGGTGGATGATTGACACCCATCAAACTCCAAACTGCCTGTAGCCAAGAGCTAACTGAGCTAACCTGGAGCTAACAGTAAATAACCAGCTAACGGAGGTGGGCGGGTTAAAGCTAAGGCGCACTATTAGCCGACTAAAAACCGCGATTGTGCTGCACTCTCCCTTCTTGCCGCGGATATTGGATGCCTGCCAATCAATAGGACACGCCCCTAATTATGCTGAATGTCAAGATTAAATAACATCCAAACAGTTATCACGAAGGTAAATTTGACCTATTAATCCTAAAATGGATTTTTGTAGCAGGCTTTAAACATGTTTATTTCTGCTGTGAAGTTGGCATTTTTAACAGGGGAGTCTATGGGGGTTGACTCCATTTTGGAACCAGTCCCTTGCGGATGAGGGGTGAACTGCAATTTTTTGCACTTCCACATAGGCTTCACATTTTACCAGCAGAGGTTGCTGCTTGGCTGGCAAAGAAAGGCCCTGTTATCATAGCAACATTCACAAGCAAACTCTGTTGTGTGTGTCTCATTTGAATCACTCACACACAGTCCAGAAATCTGCTCTGTTACATTAGCAACCATTGACACAGGTGCTCTGTCTATGGCTGCAACCAACCATAGACTATGGCTACAACCAGTGGCTGCTAAGTGTAGTATCTCTCAGTGGGCAGTGGCTGCATCATACCCATAAAAACTTCATTTTTTTAAGTTTTCAATAAACCCACCACCAGCTTACATTGTTGTGTTTGGAAATATATTTATCTAAAGTATACACCACTTAAAGGGTTAGAATTAGGTTTAGAACAGGGGCAGAGTTAGATATTGGGTTGTGGAGGTTAAGGAGAAAGAGATGTATTGTGCCAATATGAAAACCTGTTGTACATAGATAAGTTGAATGAGTATGTGGGGCGGCATGGTTCTGTGGGTAGAGTGGTTGTCCTGTAGCCCAAGGGTTGCTGGTTCAATCCCAGCTGGTTCAATCCTCAGCCTGTCCCTGAGCAAGACACCAAACCCCTAGTTGCTCCTGATGGCTCCTGGTGAGCGCCTTGCATGGCAGTTTCTGCCTTGAATATGTGAATGTGTGTGTGTATGTGTGTGTGTGTGAATGGTCAATGTGACGTATATGTTAGGCGCTTTGGGTAAAAGTGCCATATAAGTACAGACCATTTACCATGTGTGTGTGTGTGTGTGTGCGCACCTGTGAAAGGGATCCAGACTCCTTTATTGAGACTCTTCAACCACTCGTCACCCTGACCGGCGCTGTTGGACAGGAAGAAATAGGAGCCGGGGCTGGCCAGCACGTCTCGGTTACCTACAGATACACAACCAGGGCTGTTTTAAGACAACTGGTTCAGCTCAAACAACAAGACCTGCTTCAGCCATTGATGATCTTCACATTTAATCACATCTTCTCTGTAAGGACTTTATCATCATATCAGATTAACATCAGTCAAATGTTTTCTAAAAGCTTGAACATTTTTTATTCTTCTCATTGGGCCCAATTAGTGTACAGTAAATGATTATATTTCATATCTGCTTCTGTCACCAAACTACTACCAGAGGACAAAAAAAATCTGCTCATATCAGGGAGACTCATGTTCTATCAGCAATCTGCCAAAATCATTTGGAAAATGTCATAGTTATATATTACTACTTTTAATGGACCTGACCATATGTCTGACCAGTAACTGAAAAGGTAAATCCCACTGGCTGCATGGTGTCTGTATTTTCCTGATAAAGAACAGAGCAACTCCAGTGAGTTCAGACACTTAAACACGGTTTAAAAAAATAAATAAATAAAGAAGAAGAAGAAGAAGAAAATGTAAATATTTAATATAAACAGAAGACAACAGTGACTGGAGCAGCAAAGATGAAGGGACTCATCTCACATTTTTACTTTCTGCTGTCGCTACATACACTTATACACAATGTTTAGAAAAGGTTTGATGTTTTCTATGCTGAGAAACAATAATTTGCTTCTACTTTAACTCCTTCTCCTCAGTCACATCTTTGGGAAATCCTTGTTTTTTTTAACACAGTGACATTAAAGCATATTGAGCAGCAGTCATAACGATACTGTTTTTTAAAATCTTGTTAGCAACATTACCTCTCTGGTTATTGTTATGCTATCTGAGCAGATAAGAACAATCTTACATGTTTAAGTCAGATCTGAGATTCTGATTATTTACTGTAGCAGTGGACTTTCATTGAATTGGATTCTTTTAGTAATTTACACTGACATCTAACCTTGTGCTGGTCTGTTGATGTGGAAACAAGACTCCCTGGTATAAATGGTAACAGATACATACATCATGTACACCCATCGTCCACTCTACTGGACCCCTTTTATCTGATTTAACTTCCTGTTATCTTTCTATCATCTCCAACCAGTCTGCCCATTCTCCTCTGACCTCTGACATCAACAAGACATTCTGGTCCAGACAACTGCTGCTTACTGGATATTTTCTCTTCTTCAGACCATTCCCTGGAAACCTAGGAGATGGTTGTAATGATATAACAGAGAAGCTAAATGCTATACAGACTCATTAACACATTGTCCTTTTCTCTCTGTTTCCCATCATGCTCTGCTTTCTGTCCTCCTCAATGTCACATTAAATTCATGAAGACATGTGAGCATACACACTACCTCAAAAAAAAAAAAAAAAAAACAGCTCAGCATTTTACAGGTGTCACTCAAGGGCAGCTCACACGACAAACACACTCAGCTGTAATCATCTGGTTCTTACCTTTGTGGCCCGTACTGTCGTGTTTCCAGGACTTGAAGCAGCTGAGTCCCATGCTGCAGCTCTCCAGGTCCAGTTGTAGATGCTGAGCAGATATTTCACCATAAGTGATGGAGATTCTTTGGTGGAACCTCAAAGAAGAGTTCTGGAGGATGTAGAGAATCCAGGAGGGGAAGTGGTCTGAGGAGATACAAATCAGCAAGAAGACCCTAATTCATAAAAGTTCATGTAGGTTAACAACATTAAACAAATGGAAACTTAGCAGAAAAAGTCCGTAAATAAGTGTTTGGTGGATTATTTCTGTGTTGTAACAATGCTTCTTGGTAACGCAACTTATACTGTTGAAAGACTGTTTATTTCCAATCAAAACACTTGTTTCTTTAGACTTCAATCTTCCAATCTAATAAATGACACCAAACAAGTATCAACAGCAGAATCAGCTGTTTTGGAAACATTTTTATGGGTACAACCCACAAACCCAACTCTTCTTTATAAATGTGGCTCCATGTATAAGATAAATTAACAGACTTTTCAACAGCAGAAGATTTACAACCAAGGAGCATCGTTATAACAAAGAAATAATCCACCACACACTCATTTTCTATTCTTTTTCATAAGTTTAGTTAAATGAAGGAAAGGAGATCTCAACGTTCTCAAGAGGTTTGCAGTAAAGATACTCCCTCCAGAGGAATTCCTGCTAAATAAATAAACTCAGAAAAACCAAACAGCAACTTCTAGAAGAGAATCTGGCTTTCTGGTGGATATGCAGACCTCGAGTTCACTAAGAGAGGCTGTGATACACTGAAAATCCTCAGAAATATTGTCATTTCATCCCCCTTCTCTCTCTCTTTCTCTTTCTCTCTTTTATTTTAACATAAATCCTAAAAGGATTTTCCTGCTAAATGGAGGGTCTAATATCCTAACCTTAAAAGAATTATGTTAGATACAGAATCATACTTTCAGGTTGTCTGGACAAGAATCCCTGAGTATCCAGAGGAGATTCTTGGTTTAAAAGAAGTTCCTTTTTAATGTTTGAAAAAAAAAAAAAAAAGGCTGCGGGTTGTTGCACAGCTCTGCAGATGCAACACTTCTCAGACTTTTAGCGACATCTTTTTTCTACAGAAATCTCCAGCGTCTTCCATCTTCTTCCATTAGACCAGTCTCCTCAGCATCCCTCTGCTTCCTGAATCCTTCTTGACAGGCGGTGTGAGAAATGACTGCAACACAAACCAGACATGACGCTCTGCAACACTAATCCTCCAGATGTTTCAGGTGGCCTGCACCGGGTCTCTCTTGGTGCTGTAGAACTTTTGTCAGTCACAAATTTTTTTCACAATAGCAAGTTCAGATCATGAGTCCAGAACCAGAACCAGAACCCCACCCAGACTCTCAGTCTTTGTCCTTTATGATGCTTTTCAGTGGAGCGTGCATGTTTTTGGCATCCAAAACTGTGGAAGAGGAGCAGTGTGAGTAAGAATATTCTTGTCTTCCTGTCTGTCCTCTGTTTGTCTTTGTCTTTATATGGTCTCACACCAGCGGGTGAAAAGTTAAGCCATCTTTCGGGAACATTTTACTTCTTATCTCATATTTTTTTCCTTGTCTCTTCCCCAGTCACACAATCAGACCACTCTGGAGTCCTTCCTGCATTCTTCTTCCGCCCTCGTCTCCTTCCCTATGTCCTTCTCTTCGTTAGCTCTTTAACTGGATGTCCTGCTTCATGTCCAAAACCCATCTGCACCTCTCAATATCCACCTCTTCTCCATCACCATCCCTCCTCTTTCTCTGTGCTTCACTACATCCCTACCCTCTCTGTCTCCCGGTGTCTCTCTCTTTGTCCAAGTCTGGTTTGTCCTTCTGTCTTGTTCCCACTATCTCTCTTTCTCTCTCTCTCTCTCTCTCTCACATCCCATTTCCCAGCAGTGTGTGTGCCCCCAGTTGCCCCCCTCCCCATTTACCTCATCAATAACCATGCTGCACGGCTGTGCATTAGGAAAATTGGTTCTCTGCGACGCAGAGCTGTTTTACCAAAGTAATCACAGCTGATGGCGAGAGAGGGAGAGAGAGATGATCTGGCTCAAATTCTGCTGCTGCTGAAGTACGGCCTGCTGCAGCATGCGCACGCACATGCACACTCACTGTCACCATTATTCAAGTAGACATAAAGCAAGAGGCTGTTTGGATTAGTCAACTTTTGAACTCAAAGTATGAGAAACCTCTCTGCTTCCATACGATCCAATTCAATAAACCTCATTGGCCCAAAGTACAACACAGTACCGTGTTGATAAGGACTTGTTGGTCATCAATATCAGCAATCAAATATGACCAGCTTCCCAAACATGATGAATACATGTCAAAAATTCACAACTACATGCATCGACTGGATTGAGAGAAATGAGTTGAATCCGCATGTCATGGCTGTGAGGAAGTTTCTGCTGCCGTTCGGCTCTGATGGTGTTTCTCTGAAGAAACTTTAAGTTTCAGAACCTCAGACCTGCATTCGAGAACTCAGCCCAGATCAAGTCGAAGGATGGAAACAAGATGATAAACATGGAGACAATAGCTAGAGAACCCAGATGTGGACTTGGACAAGGAAGCTGAAAATAAACAGGTTTATTGTAAAAACTGAGCCCAATGCAGTGTTGGAAGTCAGACTGGTGTGGCAGCAGGAATCTGGCTGGAAGGACTAGAGGAGTCTCTGGTGGCTGTGGATGCGTTCCGGTGAGAACTGGACAGAAAAGACTAACCACTAGGAGATAAATCACAAAGAACAAATTAATCAGGGCTATGGCAGAAGTGACTGTTAAGCAGGGGCAGAACCAAACTAAAGCAGAATCTAGCTTGAAATGTCAAGATATCTTGATTTAAAAAATAATAAAACGAAATGTACCACAAATGTATCATTCAATAATAAAAATGATAATACTCATAAAAACGTGATTATATTTCCTTTTACACATAAAGGGCCACATGTGGGCAGATGGAGGTGGTCAGATATATTAGTCACATTATCAACCACATGAACCATTAGCTTCTTCCATGAGGAATGTAATCTGGACCACCTGATGACAGTAGCAGCTTGGTTTACTCGCTCCAAACCAGCCACTGGAATTAAAACCTTTACATGTTTAGAGTCATTTAAAGTGGGCTTCAGATATCTGCTACAACTGGATGGAAAACAGCTACAGTCAACTTCGGAGACTAAACAGACAAGCACCAGAACGCCGGACGACAGTAGCCTACCTTTTTGAACACTTGTATAGATTTCATGTCTCCACCATCAAAACAGATGATAAAAGCTGTGAAAAGAACCTCAAAAAGCACCTTAGAAAAGCAGAGTCTCTCAGATGTTACTGCCTGCTCTTTCATTTGATAGAGCAAACTTTTCAGTGACTATAATGCATTTAATGGAAAATGTGAGAAAATAAACCTGCCTGAGTCATTTCTACCACTTGTAGAAATGCGCAGCATTTCATGATAAGTTTAGTGAGCTGCTGGCCACAGTCTGTGTAGCTTTTGACTTTGTATATATTGTTGGTGATTTTAACATCCATGTAGACAACCCTCAGGACAAAGGGAGTAAAGACCTCAGTAACAGTCTGGACACCTTTGGGCTGACTCAGCATATAACAGAGCCCACACACATTAAAGGACACACTCTAGATTACTGATTTTGAAGGGTTTGGACTTTTCCAAGGTTATTGTGTGTGATGTGGGACTGTGTGATCATTACTGTGTTTTCTTTGAGAGTACGATTCCTGTTCACACCAATGTCTCAATGGAGGTGATCACAAAACAAAGTATCAGACAAGTAGTTGGTTTATCAACAGCAGGTTCAACAGAAATACTGTGTCCACTGAAAACTAATTTAAACACCATGACAGTTTAATCCCATTAACAGCAAAGATCTAGGTGGCATCTCATTTCTGCTGAACTTCTCCTCTTGCTGCTTGGACATCCTGCCCACAGGTTTCTTCAAAAAGGTCTCAAAGACTCTGGAGCCAGATCTGTTACAGATTGTGAGCTTGTCTTTAATTTCCGGCGTCTTCCCAGAACTTCTGAAAACAGCTGTAATCAAACCTCTGCTAAAAAGGGAAAATCTAGACAAGACACAAATAAGCAACTACATGCCGATCTCAAATCTTCCTTTTATAAGTAAGATAATTGAAAAAGTCGTTTTTCATCAACTAAACAACTTTTTAACACAAAACAGCTATGATGTCTTCCAGTCAGGTTTTAGACAGCACCACAGCACTGAGATGCTCTGACCAAAGTCATTAATGACATATGTTTGAATACAGGTGATGGAAAAATGTTACTCTGCCTGGACCTCAGTGCTGCATTTGATACAGTCGACCAAAATATATTACTTAAACGACTGGAGAACTGGGTGGGCCTCTCTGGTACTGCACTACACTGGTTTAAATCTTATTTAGATAATAGAAAGTACTTTGTACCAATTGGTAACTTTACATCTGAGCAGGCCAGAATTACATGTGGAGTTCCCCAAGGTTCCATCCTGGGGCCTCTTCTGTTTAACATCTACATGCTCCCACTGGCACAGGTTATAAAAAAAAACAAAATTAGTTACCATAGCTACGCAGATGACACACAGATATATATTACAATGTCACTAGGAGACAGCCCCTGACAGGGTCTTGGTAAATGCATTGAGGAGACAGTGTAATTACAGGTCTACCTAATAAATCAATTAGACACCTGCAGCTTATTCAGAACTCTGCTGCTCGAGTCCTCACTAAGACCAAGAAAGTGGACCACATCAGTCCAGCTCTGAGGTCTTTACAATAGCTGCCTGTTCGTCAGAGGATAGACTTTAAAGTTGCTGCTGGTCTATAAAGCTCTGAATGGTTTAGGACCAAAATACATCAGTGACCTCTTGACCCATTATGGACCTGCCAGAACCCTCAGGTCATCTAGTTCCAGTTTCTTATCGGTTTCCAGAGTCAGAACCAGACATAAAGAAGCTGCATTCAGCTTCTATGCTCCACATGTCTGGAACAAACTCCCAGAAAGCATCAGATCAGCTGAAACCCTCAGTTTATTTAAATTCAGGTCAAAGACCCACCTGTTCTCTGCTGCATTACAACAGTTTTTACTTAGAAGTCCAGATCTGCATCTGGTTTTTTAAGCTGGAATCTTAACTTTATTTCTTTATCTGAGCTTTTAGTCTTTTTTTATGTAATCAGTTTTATACTTTTTAATCTTTGTTTTTCTAATAGACTTGTATTTTTTTTTCTGTACCTTGCTGTAATGTTTTTATGTTTTGTGTAAAGCACTTTGAATAGTCTTATACATGAAATGTGCTATAAAAATAAATTTGCTTTGCCTTGTTGTGGGTGTGTTTAGCCAAACTCAAGTAACACATGCAAACACATGCAGACTTTTTCAATTGCTTTTTTATTATTGTGAACATAAATAAGTTAAAATAGTTGAATAATGTGCAAAAACTTGGTGACCACAAATTGTGATGCAATTTCAGAAAAATGTTCCTGAATGTGAAACCGTGAAGACTTTGAGTCTTCCATCATCTCAGAGCATCTGAAGACTGAACTCAGCTGGATTACTGGGATCTTTATCATTCAGTTAGGGATGGGGGATACCAAATATTTCCTGTCGATATGTTACCATTAGATACTTTTTCATAGATACTGATCCTAATATTGACTATCGATTCTTTTTGCTCCCTAAAGTAAAATCACAGGATTTATGCATTAATCCCTGAAGCACCAAAGGTCATATATCCAGACAGAAACAAAAACACGTTGCTACATTATACACGTGTTTCTTCTATTCAAAGGTTGAGGAAAATGGAGTTTGAAAGACAGCCTACAGAGCAGATTACAGAGAAAGCACACTTACACTGCTGAAGTACTTTCTCACCTATTTACCTATTCTCGTTCATTATGCAAAAAAAATGAGTGAATAAAAACTCAGGTTCAACAAGTTTTTCATTTACTGTATTCCTTTTTCTCTAGCTGCTTCCAAGCTAAGATGAGAAAATAAATATTTTCAAAATAATCAAAAATTAGACTACAAACTAAAATAAAACTAAAAAAAAAAAAATCCTAAACTGAATATAATAAAATACAAGATTCAAGATTGTTTATTTGTCATGTGCAGTTTCGACACAGGGTCAACAATGCAATGAAATGCTTGGGATGAGGGGAACCGTTTGACTCGCACAAATAATCAAGTACTAACAGCATGCAATAATAGTACTTGTTAAAAGAGAAATAAATACAAGAGAAATAAGTAAACATTATAGTAAGAAGTATAATAAAATATATTAATGTATAAAATACGAAGGTGCAGGTAGGATTAAAAATAAGGTGTGAGTATTTCATGGGTTGTAATATTGCTTCAAGTGAATTTCGTATTGCACATAGTATGGCTGCACAGTAATAGGTAGCAAGTAGTTTAGTGCAGTATTATTGTGAGTTCAGTAGTCTGACAGCTTGGGGGTAGTAACTGTCTTTGAGTCTTTTTGTGCGTGCTGGCAGGCTCCTGTATCGTCTACCAGAGGGTAGCAAACGGAAATATCCTAGTGCTGGATGAGTGTAGTCCTTAGTGATGCTGCGTACCTTACGCAGACAGCTAGAGCAATAGCGTCGTCTGTAGACCTCTTTGCTCTGTAAGCAAACTGCAGGGGGACCAATATATAATAGTAATACTGTATGTTAAAAATAAATTAAACAATGCTGGAGAACCTGCATTGAAACAGTAAAATATTAAAACAAATCATCATCACTAACTCTAACAGCATCCTCATGACATGGTGACATCTGACAGGCTACCATGATCACACATAGAAGACATGGACAGAAGCAGCGGAAGCCTGACACTTTAACCAATGATGAACTTCCATCTACTTAAAGATTTTTCAGCAGTGTAACATGGACCTGCTGTGGTCTGACACTTAACCTTTGTTATTGTTAACACCCTCATACATATGAACACTCTCTGTACGTTTGTGTGTCTGATTGACTGAACTGTAATCTCAGCTGAGAGCTTTCAAGTCTGTCTATCGATACAAACGCCAACCGACAGCAAACTCTTCATCACAAAGAGTCATGGAGCTGTGTGTGTGTGTGTGTTTGTGCTCTCTGCTAAATGAAATGTGTCTCCTGCTCTGCATGTCTGCAATGAATCATGTAGGAATATTTCTAACCAGGAGCTGGCAGCCTTCTGTCTGTTACAGAAAACCGAGAGTCCAACAACAGCTCCCCCGACTGACCAAACTCAGGAAGTGTAGTTTTATTCCACCTGGTTGGTTCAGCTGTCAAGAATTAAACAGGTTAAGTTAAAAAAATAAAAATGAAAAACTTAGTAAAATAAGATTAATTACTTTTATATGATTAATAATTTCAGTGTGAGAGCTGCAAGATGTTCTTAAACACAATTATAAATAGCCTGAAGCAATAATGACTTTGTCAGAAGAGAGGAGCACTTGTGTTGAAGTAGAGTCATGTTCTGCTTTCAGAATCCCAGCTATGCCAGCTGTTAAAGGTGGGGATATTTTTGTTCTTTATGTTTATGAAAGAAATACAAGCCTGCAGCGGTTACGTCAAAGCCACGCGAAACATGGCATCTGTCAATGTTCCCGTTGTTCCAAACTCAAATTAAACATCTGGTTGTAAATAGCTGTTAGAATAATTTACTAAGTTACAGATCATCACACACACATGCTTCTTAACCAGCTGTTCTCCACACAAAAACTATGGTATGTATGCTGGATCACATCTTCTCTTTGAATCAATCCTCCATCCTGAGCTGCACAACGAGACAATGGAGGAGAACACCAGAATCTGGAATAAAACCTCCATGAGAACCAGAACAAGGAAGGCTGACCATCTTCCTGGACCGGTAGGAGAGGTCTAGAAAGAGGGGTCAACAAGCAACAAAACTCTGAGCCAGAGATACCTGCTGAGAAAGAAGAAGAAAACACAAATTAACGACAACAACAATGTCAGATATTTCGACATGGAGAATAAAGAGAGCAGAGAGGAGCCCAGTGCATCATGGGATGTCATCCAGCAGCCTCTGCCAATAGAAAAATCTGTTTTGTGTGTTGTGGTATCTTGCAGCGCAGCCATTACTGAGGAAGGTCCTGATTAACTCGTATCTGCTACTACCTGCAGACATGGACATCATCATAGATATCTAGACTGTCTGCATTACACAGCAGCCCACAGTTACTGATAAGGGTATCCTATGTGGAGAATATAAAACACAAATCTCATTCTAATAAACGATCAAAAGTTGGCTAAAAAATAACTTTAAACTTTTGTAAAGGCTGTTAATTTTGTATTTTGCCAGACATTTGACATAGTTTTGTTATAACAAGTTTAGGCTGCAGGACATGTGTAGATGATCTGAAGGATTTTTATTTTCTGGTCACAACTTTGCCCCAATAAATACAAATAATTTTATATTTCGTAACATCTCTCAAACTAATCATTATGTGCAGTCACTGGCAAAAAGAAAAATGGAAGTAAACAATAAAACCTGCAGTGTGACAGCAACATGGATATGAAGAATTTAGTGTCAGATTAAAAACTTTTCACCTAAATTTACTGTGCTGTTGTTGGGAATAAAATCCAGTGTGTCCTCTGGATTCCCCGATGCCCACACAGCACCATCAGCCGACAGACAGCATCAACCACTGCCCTCCTCAGTGTCAGACAGTGGCAATCTTCATGAAGTTAAGCTCCATGTTTTTCATATTCAGTTTTCTTATACTACAATTAAAGTTTTCTGCTGCTGTTCATACAGCCAGGAAATGTGCATCCTTCCAGATCTGACATAAAGAAAATAATAAGATTGTCATCTCTTCTGCTCTGACATGCAGAGGAAATGCCACCTCAGTAATAGCAGAGAGTCATCTACATGTGTTTGCCCGGATTTGTCCATAGCAGCAGGACTAAAGGGATGGAAACGGTTCACCAAGCCAGACCTACTGTTTGAAGCCTGATCTGAAAGGTAGAGAGGGGGTCTGCTTCCTGAAGCCAAACTGGGAGCTGGTTCCACAGAGAGTGTCTGATAACTGAAGCTTCTAAAGAAGGTTTTAAAGACAGATGATGGTGCAGTTACCTCTCTGACATAGTGAATGTGATGAAGTTTAACAGACAAACCATTATTACTCAGTCTGAAGCAGCAGGCGCTGTGGACCGCCACTTTTGCCTCCACCCAGCCGTTATTGGCGATCGCTCGTGGTCCCCATACCCTTTGTAAACCTTACAGTAGTCCAGGGTGGAAGTAAGAAATCTAGGAACTAAACTTTTGCATCACTCTAACAGACAGGCTGCTCCTTATTTTGGGAATTTTATGTAGGTGGAAAAAGGTGGTCCTAGAAATCTGTTTCATATGTGAGTCAAAGGACAGATCCTGGTCCAGAATAACTCACTGTAGTTCTAGAAGACGGTGAAAAAAACATCCAGTGTAATTCCAAAGCTAGACACAGGTTCTCAGGTCCAAAGACAACCTTAGTCTGAATTTAGATTTAGAGAAAACTGAGAGTCAACCAGGTCTTT
The DNA here is from genome assembly GCF_017639745.1 of Melanotaenia boesemani. Taxonomy (NCBI): domain Eukaryota; kingdom Metazoa; phylum Chordata; class Actinopteri; order Atheriniformes; family Melanotaeniidae; genus Melanotaenia; species Melanotaenia boesemani. The sequence continues at coordinate 29,133,426 of NC_055696.1, read as the reverse complement.
ATGTCTTGAAGACATGTTTGTGATCTGAAAATCTGACCACAGGCTACCTGAGATTTTCATTTTCACCTTTATTTATTCAAACATTTCATTAAAAGATTTGAGATTTGAGAGAGTTCCCGTACATATAAGACGGTTCTTCAACTTGGCTGGAGTCCACCTGTATGCGAATATTCAGGACAAAATGAAGAAGAAAGATGGTGTGTGTCAGACTGGAAATCAAAAGAACTGATCTGCCAAACAGGATTGTGTCAGAGCACAGATCCGGAGGATATGATAACATTTTACAGACTCCAGAAGAAGAGCAGTCTCCATCGTCATCAAATGGAAGATGTTTGGAGCCTCTAACAGGTTTCCTACAACTGCCTGTCAGACTGACCTCAATAAGATGGGTGACCAACAGCCCCATGGTCGTGAATTAATGAGTTCCAGAGTTGCTCGTAGAGAAGAGAGAAGCTATCAACACAACAGAACTAAGATCTGATTAGACAGAAACTTTTCCTCAGTCAGTGAACAGTTTTAACCCTTAAAACACATCAATTTTATACTTGTATCATCAGTTTCTCAGGAACAGTAGTGTATAACTCTGCTGGGTAAATTGTGATAGATAGCTTATCATGTATGTGATTTATGGAAGTTTTCCAGGTGTTTATATCCCATTCAGGAGGTTTACAATCCAGCCGTAAAATGCAGTGTTTATTCAGAAACTCTCATAAATCCTCTATCTATGATAAATGGTAAATGATCTATATTTACATAGCGCTTTTACTCAACATGCTTTACATTATACATCACATTCACCCATTCACACACACACATTCACACACTGATGGTGGAAGCTGCCATGCAAGGTGCTAACCATTACCCATCAGGAGCGATTCGGGGTTCGATGTCTTGCTCAGGGATTTCATAGAGAAGTGATCTATGATAACATCATTATTTATCACATTTTCATCATAAAAAGATCATTATCACCACTATGTTGCTAAGAGACCTCTATTATGGACTGGAAATGATGATGAAGCCACTTCCTGTCAAACTTTCCACCAATCAGAGAGCTTAAATTGACAGTAATGTCCAATTAGGAGCAGCCAGAGATCTACAAGTGAGCAGAAAATTCTATGTGAAGAACTTTTGAAGAAGAAAAATAATGCTCCTCTATGGCTGGAATAAAGCCAAGAAGATGTTTTTGATGCATGGTGGCGCCAAAGGGCATCTGAGCTGGAGTTGGTTTAGTGAAGATAGCAGGTAAACAGTAGCAGAAATAACTGGAAATGAGGAAAAAGTGGAAACATGTAAATAGTGTCTGTTGTGTGATTGTTAAAATGTACAATGTTTTTTCTCCTGAGAGCCAAGACTTGAGAGAATGATGTGCAGATGAGAAAAGACTTGGTCACTGTTGATCCGTGTGTTATTTCTACAAAGTTCTGTTAGTAAAAATTCAGCTTTCTTCTTCTGGTCGGCCTTTATGCTGCTATATCTATTCATACATTCATTTTACATCATTTTAGCCTCATAATCTGACAGCTGAGGCTGTCCTGAAATAATAAAGTTTGGATATTTTTAGGAGAACCATGAAAGAGGCGGACCAAAACTAGCATTAAATGACTTGAGAGTTTCAACGGTTAAAAGACATGAAAAAAAAAGAAAAGAAAATTTGGTCTGAAGCAGAGGATGTTACGAACCGATCGATGATGACATTGTTCTCTGGGGATACTTTCTCAGACAGCAAAAATGACAACATACCAGCTGAAGCACACTGCCAAGAAAACGCTAAAACAGAAGAAACAAAGAAATATCTGCACTGATGCTCCTCAGCCAAACCAGTTGACCTGGGACATCTGCAGAGAATTTGCAAGAAGACTTGTGGCTGCTAAAACTTTTCTAACCAAGTATCTGATTAAGGGTCTTGATGCCTTAAATTTTGCCCATTAATCTATTTCAAGATGGCCTCTGCTGTCCTCGCCCCTTTAATGGGCCAAATAAACACGGCTAGGATTCATATCTGCAGTTAATGTTCATCATACACTCTGTGTTACATAAAAGTCATAAAACTGTGTCACGTAGCATGACACTGGATGTAGGGTACAAGCAGTCATCACCTGCAGCTGCTGCCAGGTTGACTGTGGTCCATTTAAAGAGTTCATCTGACCCAGGAGGTCATAAACGGTGGCGCTCTCGCCACATCGAGCGCTGATGTCACCAGACAAACTCTGGTCTTTGGCAGCTCGAGGAAAACTCCCCAACAAGTCTGTCCGTCTGCCTCGACCTCTGTGGAGGGTCATTCATGTTTTCGTACTCATTTTAATGTTGTTGTTAGTTTTAGCTCCACTGCTGGTTGTAAATCTAAAGATAGTTTATTTGAATGTCTCCTGGTGAAGCCATGACCTTTAAATGCCAGCGTTCTGCTAATTACAAAGAAGTTACAGAATGGTCAGATGATATTTTTCCTTCGATTACTTACTTAGCATTATTTTTCAAAAGTGATCAACATCAGGAAAGAATGTAAGCTAGATTTCCACATTCAGCAGATTTCATCATGAGTTTTAATCAGTGAAAACATGAATTAAAAACCTATCCCAGTAAATGTTGGTAAAGAAACAGAATACATGGGTTGTTGTTGGTGTTTTGTTCTAACACAACAGACATTTAAAGCCACAGAAATCAACAGGTCACCTGTTTGAAAGTCAGAAACCTCCTCTGGAACACCAAATACCAGAAACCATCATCGTTGGAAGTTCTCGTCTGGAAAGAAGTAGGTCTACTCGAGTCCAGAATAAATGACCCAAAGACACCAGAATCAATAGTTTTACACCTGATAGAGTGTGTTTAACCAGATTTACATTCACTAAAACAAACTGATTAAATACTTGCTTGTCATCTAGGTGCTCTGAGTTCAACAAGCCTTTGAGAGCCGGTCCAGTCTACCACCAAACAAGACCTGTATGCTGCAGGTGGAGGACACCGTTCTGATGAATACCATTAAATTACCAGGTCAGTTTATTATTTTTGTCTCAATGTCGGTAGGTTGATCTATCAGTATTTTCTGTAAGACTCAGAGCTTCCATGTGAGATGTTCATGAAAATAAAATGTTTTTCTATAAAAAGAGCTGACATTAAATGTTAGAAGCTGTTAAACATGAGAATGAATATAAAAAAACAGCTGTACAAAGTCTGTCATTAAATTTGAATATTCCCATTATAAACTGGTTTGGAAAAAGCCCCTGTAGTGAGCCTAATGTGTCGTTCCTCTGCACACACATTAATACATCCAACTCTGATTGTGTGTACATCTTTTTATTTCACATGGTGGAAAAGACCAGGCGGAAACATGAACATAAGTCTGGAAACAGCTGGAAAAATTATTTTCAGTTTACATTCATCTCTATTATGGTGCAAAAATATAATAATTTCTGGAGGGAAATATTTGTCTAACATTCACTCCCTTTGATCATTGTTGAAAAAATACAGTGACAAAAATGTATTGATGATGCCAGAGGTCAGAGGAGAATGGGCAGACTGGTTGGAGGTGATAGAAAGGTGACAGGAAGTCCAATCAGCACTGGTTCCAACCAAGGTCTGCAGAACAGCAGCTCTGAACACACAACACGTCCAACCTTGAAGCAGATGGACTACAGCAGCAGAAGACCACACCGGGTGCCTCCTGTCAGCTAAGAACAGGAAACTGAGGCTACAATTCACACACACTCACCAACACTGGACAATAGAAGATGGAGAAACGTTGCTGGTCTGATGAGTCTCCATTTCAGCTCCACATTCAGATGCTAGGATCAGAATCTGGTGGACACGTCATGAAATTATGGATCCATCCAGCCTTGTATCAATGCTTTAGGCTGCTGCTGGTGTAATGGTGGGGGATATTTTCTTGGCCCACTTTGGGCCCCTTAGTACCAACGTGGCCTGGTTTAACCACCACAGCCTACCTGAGTATTGTTGCTGACCATGTCAACATAGTGGTTAAAGTGGGATTTGACAAGTGGCGGAGCCCTAACATTCGGTGTTGTGGCGTAGTAGCGAAAATGCCTTAAATGATTGCAAGAAACTACTGTTTTGGCTTTAATCTCAACAGAAAAACATAAGCTGGATTAACAGGCAAAACACACACAGAGCAGTCTAACATGGGAAGCCAAGAAATAATTAAAACATTAAATAATACGTCTAAAGTAAATATTAATATTTGTAATAAAATAACACCATTATTTTACTTAAACACTATTTTGACTCCATGAACCCTTCACTGGCTGATCCATCTTTTTAAACCAATCCTTACTCTTGAAAGTAATTAGTGATTCTTTATCTGTGCCCCCTCTTTTCGTCATCCTCCTCCATCTTTTACAACAAACTGACCAGATATTAACATTTACAATGGGTTTTCCAACGACTAGTTAGTTTATACTTAATATCTGTTAGCAATTCATTACCCTCAATCATGCCTTTCTATGCAGATTAACAGCCCTCTGATGGTGAAGTAGGTATTTTGTTCATTCCTCTAGACACAGTTATGTTTCAGAAGATAATCCTGACTTTGTTCAGCAGTTTGAAAATTAAACATTTTAGTTACAATGCATTGGTATCACCAAGTTTCTTTGTTTTGGAAACATTTCTGAAGGCCCACCTCCCCCTCTATATTTCCCTTAAATGGTTCAGTCCACCTGCTCCATCAGCTGCAGACAGACTGCGAGTGGATGGTAAGACGGCAGGATGCCTCAGAAGTTGGGAAGTTTAAAAGAAAAGAAAAAAGCTGAGACTGGAGAGAGAACAGAGGGGTCGACAGTACGTCACCCAGTTCTTTCAGAGGTGGGTCAGTTAGCTTGTCTGATGGAAAGTTGTGAAACATCAGCTTGTTTCCCCCCCACTAATCTAATGCCTTCACCTGTGAGTCTACAGATTTGGAGATAAATTAGACTTCATGTGTTGCTACGTAGGAGAAACAATGACGTGTAGTATTGGTAGTCAAATCAATTTCCCTTAACATTTTTGGTGAAATTACTGAAAGCACCTTTAAGTAAAACAAAATAGTGGGAGGCCACCAGAAATAATGATTGTGATGCTTTTACACATGACATTACATCATTGGAGATACTATATAATAGAACTGCTGGATAGTGATGGTGTGTTTTAGCTAAGATTTGATTGGTTTCCCCACAGATTATAAATGCATTTCATTTTCATGGAAGAGGTTATTTTGTATTTAATTTTTGTATTTTAAGTAATTGATCTTGAGATAATGTATTAAGTATTTAAAAAAGATAGATGGGATTTTAAATATGAAGTATCCTTCTTGCAGCAAATACCTGAATCTAAATGATCTTCATTGTATTTTTAGTGCTTCCCCTACCAAGTAGCGTAACTGTCATGTTTTTCTTTTCACAAATATAGGTATGATGGTCAAAATATCATTAAAATTGCTAATTGTATGAATTACAGTATCCAAATTTTTAGGGGGCCCACTTCAGTTTCTTTTCATGGGGCCCTAAATCTCTAGCAGCGCCCCTGGCAGTAAGTGACACAAATTAGCTGAAAACTATAACGTTCTGCAAAATCTGAGGAGATCTGTAGGTTTGGTAACTACCTTCTGCTTCTTTATTTAATGCACTGATATCAATGAAAACATTTCTGAAGGATGCCTCATATTTGTTTAAAATCAAGAATTAATTCAACCTGCAGACGTTTTATGCTTTAAAACAAGCTGGTCTACTGGTCTAACACCACGATTCCCTGCTTTCACTCTGACTTTGGACATTTGTTGCATGTCAGCCTTTTTTGCTTCTGTTTAACGTCAGCATCAAGAAAATTTCCTGAAAGCAAAACCACTTTTTTTCTTTAGTTTAAATGCTGTAACGGTGGTATTTGTCTCTTTTCAGATATCAAATTATTTCTTGAGTTGTTTTTGTTCATCACTGCTCTTGCTCTTCATTTTTGTTGTGCTATTTGTTTCAAAAATCCAAGTAACATCACTACAACTGTTTTTCTCGGTTTTGAAACATGAGCAAAGTAAAACAAGCTGCTGAGGTTTTGTTGCATAACAAGTGAAGCCATTTAATGTCCAGAATAATTCTTAAAGTACATCCCTCAGTCTCCAGCAGTTCCAGTTCAGACACAGGACACTATGTTTTCTCCTGCCTGATGAAAGAAGAGCCCATGTAGGCCCAGGCCAAGGGTCGAGGCAGGAGTAGCTCTCCGGGTCTCTTTTCACTGCACTTGGCGGCTGATTTTACTGCCCTGAAGTACACAGGAATGTCCACGGCTTGGTTTTCTGTAGGGGGCCTAATATTTTATTGCACCTTGCACGCCATATCTGCCTCTCCTTGTTTGGCAGCTGTGCATGAAGTGTTTGTATCGCTGCTGGGAGGAGCAGACTGGTAGGAGGAAGCAAAACAAGAGGAGGGAAAGTTTTTCAAACAGACGTACAAGAGGAGAAGCAGAAGACGCCACAACTGCACAGACACAGGTAGGCAGAAATTCCCTTTCCACTTCTCACCAGAAACAAGTCTGTGACTAATAAGAACAGGAGTCATGGGAGACTTTTTCTCAACAACTACAAATTCTAAAAAAATTGCTGTTAATTTTTTTCATTATTGCATGTTTTATTTTTTTATGATAGTATAAAAATACAGTGTTGTCTCTTATATTATACACCATAGAGATAAACTGTTGATCAGAATTTCAACCCTGTAGATGTGGAAACCTTCGTCTCATGCAAACTTGTGGTTTGGGAGAACTAGTTTCCTAAGAAAAACCGAGTCACAAACATCACTGCAACCTCACAAAACTGAATTTTAGCTACAGTGAAGAATTTATCAGCTTTCTGGTTTCAGCGATTTCAGCTTTCCTCCTTAAGATGACTGAAGATGTGTGTGACTCATCCACGTTTTAGATTTGAAGATTTTCTGCAGTGACATCGATTTGAGCGTTTTCTGCTCAGACGTGATGAGCTTTATTTCAGATGGTTGTGGTATGAAAAGCTTTAACTCATGTTTAGTAAATCTACTCATGTTGGGAAAGAATCTGCTTTTAGTTTTCTTGTTTCCCACCTGAATGGATGCTGCAAAGCATCACAGTGGTCTGCAGGCATAGTTCTGATTGTAGGAGCTGTGGGGGGCCAGGCCCTGGCCTGGGAGGGGCCGGTCAGTTTACAAACTGTTAAATAGCAAGGCTGGGCTTATGTAATTCAGCTCATATTCGTCTCATCATTATTTAATAGCGACATCCTGTAATTTCACCGCATTAGATGAGATGATAAAATATACAAGACAGAGCTAAAAATCACCCTTAAGGATTAAGAAATGAAAATATGATATAGTCCATAAAAATAATTATATTTTAAGCTGTTGAATCATTTACTGTTCATGAAACTGGGAATATGCCACAGTGGTGGTCAACCCTGAGGAAAATGCAGCACTTAGGTTTCAGGAGGTTTCAGAACTTGGTTCCTCCAGGTTAACACACATGTTCAGGCAAACAGAAGCAGAATTCAGAGCTTTTACAGAAACATGATGAACGCTCGCAGTTTGCTCTGTGTTTCCACTCTCCTCAGAACATCTTACAACCTGCCCAAAAAGCTGCTGCAGACTGGAGCTGGCTGGGTCTAGACATGATGATGATGATTATGATGACTTTTCTTTCTGTTTTTATTTAATTTCTTTTATTATTATTTATTATTTTAAGTTTGTTTTGTAATGCACTTATTATTATTGCATCCTGCACCCCACTGTGATGCTTTAAATGTTTTATGTAAAGCACCTTGACTTGTCTTGTACATGAAAATGTGCTTTACAAACAAACTTGCCTTGATGACAGTCAGCAAGGACCAGAGGAGTGCTGCACATCACCTGAGCTTACCTGCTCCGTTACTTTCTTGTTATGATGGTAACACATCTAAATCTGGCCTTTTTAATATTTTATGAGGTTAAGAAAACGAAAAATTTACTTTTTTTTTCCTCAGAAGTTCAACAACCTCATGATGTCTTACAGAGAAAAAATACAAAACAGATATTTAACTTCAAGATGATGCTCATAAGTCAACAGCAGAAATAATCATACTTGGCTGAAGTAGATATAAACGTCACTGTTTATAATTCAGGATGGCATCCTTTGCTGGAAAGGACATTAAAGAGATGTAAGTGTAGAAATCAAGAATACACCCACTTCTTCTTTATACCTCAACTACTTCTGTTTATAATTGGGTCCTTATAAAACACAGATGCACCTATGGTCCGCTGTGGGCTCTGAGGTTTTGAAGTCCTTGTTAAAGCGTCGGTTATAGGAGGAAGTTCCAGTAGATCTGACTGGTGTCCTGTTGCGGAACCACCAGTGAAGTTGTCGAGTGAGTGATGTCACAAAATTTGGTGTTGCACAGAAGCCACGTCCACCGTCCCCTGGATCACCGACTATCTGACAGACAGGCCTCAGTTTGTCCGGCTGGGGAACATCCTGTGTTAAATACATTCTGACTCCTGCCATCTGCAGAAATACTCTGATGAATCTGCGTTGGTTGGATGTATCAGAGAAGGACAGGAGGAGGAATACAGAGAGCTGGTGACAAACTTTGTGGACTAGAGCAGTGGTCCCCAACCCTGGTCCTCAAGGCCCACTATCCTGCAGGTCTTCGATGTCTCCCTGTTGCAGCACACCTGATTCAAATGAATGGCTCATTAGCAGATTTGTGCAGAGCTTGTCACAGAACCATTTAATTTGAATCAGGTGTGTTGCAGCAGGGAGACATCTAAGATCTTCAGGATATTGGGCCTTGAGGACCAGGGTTGGGGACCTCTGGACTAGAGCAGTGGGAGATGGTTATTGTCTTTAGGAGGAGGAAACCTGCACACCATCCCATCAGTGTCTGTTCAGGAAACAACAAGGGAACAAGAACTTAAATGAATCACTTTGACTGATAACTCATGATTTTTATTGACCATCAGATCAGAATTAATTTGATCTAATTGACTAAAATCAGTAAATGTTTTATTAAACTTCTGTGGTGATACTTGACTCTTTTTGTATAATTGTTTAAGTTGAGAAAATCATAGAAAATCCTTCTAATAAACTGTTTAAATTTGAATTCTGTATCAACACGTCTGATGGTGGCTGTTGAGTACTGGATGATCTCGAGTGAGTGACAAAGGTCTGACAAGTTGTCAGGTGAAGGGAGTCTTCCTTGCTGCTGATTTACAGGCGATCAGCTGAGCAGAAGAGACAGATCTGTTTCTCAGAGAGGGGGGAGATGTATGACCCTTTCTAGGGAATGACTAATGATCCTTCACCATGAAAACATTTCTTTGAGGATTCGAGCTTTGTAACAGCAGGTGTAAAACACCAGGAGTAGCAGTTTAGATGCTACTGAGGTGGAAATGTGGAAGTGGAAAAGGTTATGACAAGCTAAAAATGAAGTACGATGGAGAGAAACCCCCACTCTGACCGGTATGTCTGCTATTTGTGGAAGAGGGAAGGGAGGAGGTTGCCATGTCATGAAGATACAGTAGAAGCATTGACAGGTGTGGTGTTGATGGTCCATTGAAAGCAATCAATCTACCGTACATGCCATTACATCTGCTTCCTAAGGCTGACGTTGAAAGGTCAATCACTCAGGAAAAATCTCATTAATCAAACCATTTTTCTTATTTTCACCAAAATGAGAAAATATCTACAACATTTCCATTTAAAACAAATCCTGATGTGACTCATTTTCTCAAATTTATTACCTCTGATGACCTTCAAAGCCACAAATGTCATAAAGTATCAACATTTTTTCTGCTTTTATTTTTCATGACTTCAGACCTGCTCAAAACTGCCAAACATCCAATCAAAGTTTTAACCCTTTAAATAGTTTGAATAGCAGGTGGATGGGGCTTTGGGTGTGATTAGAGCCTTGGATATGTCAAAGATTAGCAGCTAAACTAATTTTGTTCATGATTTTATAGATACAATAAATTTCTCATAAATCAATATTTTTTTCAGCTTTTTTTTCATGAATCACTTGAAAAACTTTAGACCTGCACAAAACTACCAAATATTTAATCATTTAAGGACCTTTAACTCTTTAAATGCCAGTTTGATTGTTTTAATTATTAATTGTTCATTAAAAACACAAAGAAACATTAATTATTTTCTCCATAATAAATATAAAGGGTGTGATTAGAGCCTTGGATACTTTAGAGATTAGTAATAACAGATTTGATTGCACTAGAAGTAGTTCTTATGAAGACCATTCCCTGATATATATTATATGGAAAATAAATAAGTTTTTGTTCAAAACTGGCATTTAAAGGGTTAAAACCCTAAACATGATCAAATTTTTGGAAGCGTTGAGCAGGTCTGAAGCTTTTTAAGCAATTCATGAAAAAAGAAAATGTTTATGTTTGATGATTTTTTAGTAGTTTTTTGCGTGGACATTTTTGACCACGAAGGTCACCAGAGGGTGTAAAATGCATCAACAGAGTACAAAAGACATGTGAGAGAAAACAACACTTGACTCTGATTAAAAAGAAGTCATTGCATAAGTCACAACAGCAGAAATGATCATCAAATAAAAGAGTTGAGGAGAAGACCTGACGAGGACAGAAGGGTTCTCACAAAAGTCTTGACTTGGTTGTAGTTCTTGAACGCAAGCTGTTGTATTTTCACATTATCTCACATTATTTTACGTTAGTCACAGAGTCACAAAGTTCACTAATAAAACAAGAAATCAATATCAGTTCAATTTATCCAGAGGGAGGGTTATTCTTTGATCTCTTACTCTGCTGAATCTGACAGCTGCTCTACAGGTTGGATTTTCTTGCAGGAACTAGAATGGTTTCATGTTCTCCTGCTGCTCAGGGGTTAAAGCTATAAGTCTAAAGTGCTGGGAAATCCCTGCAAACAGTGCACATGGGTTTCCAGGCTCCAACTTCAGCTTGGAAAAGAGAAAAAGGCATTAGGAGAGGTGGATCAGGAAGTAGGGTAGCAAAAAACGCAAGGCCAAACTACAACAAGCGACAACTGAATCTTTCGCTCACATGCGGCACCAGATCTCATAAATCACAACACTGAACTATCTTTAGAGCCACTCCTCTCATACCACGACCGAAGCGACACTGTAACCCTGAACTCAACGTAAAACCCAACTGCAGAAGGTTTAGTTTACTCTGCTGGGTTAATGTGAATGTTCTGGAAGCACCTGACCTACATTTCATGTCACATGACTCTGATAACAGCACATGCCTGTGTTTGCTCAGAAGGTTTAGGAATTAGTTTTGTTTTTTGTTGTTTTACAGCACACGCTGAATCATATTAGCCACAATGATAAATTATGTGAAAAAAAAGCAGCAACTGATTTTTATATCGGCTATGTCCTGATTATCACAACTAAATTAATTTAATTTGATTATTTTATGTATATAGAAATGTCAATAAACATAAAATATTTAGTTTACAGTTATATTGGCAAGATTTACACATTCAGTGTAATTTAACTCACATATGTTGATTTAATTTGAACCTACCATTTCAATTAAATCAAATTCAATTAAATTCAATTAATTTCAGCTCAACTCAACTAATTTCAATTCAACTTTATTTATTCAGCACCAATTAACAACAAAGTTATCTCTAGATTCTTTTACGGTCCAATTCAGTTCAATTTATTCTTGTCCATTTATAATCGAATTACAATCCATTCTATGATCCACATTAGTCCAATTTGTTATTACTGTGTTAATATAGACTAATTCATAAAATAATAAGGAAACAAACAGATTTCATCAAATCTTCTCTTGGATTCAATTCTCCATCTTGAGCTACACAAGGAGGCAGTGGAGAGGAAAACCTCCATCAGAACCAGAACCAGGAAGGAAAACCTCCATCTGAACCAAAACCAGGATGGAAAACCTCCATCTGAACCAGAACCAGGAAGGAAAACCTCCATCAGAACCAGAACAAGGAAGGAGAACCTCCATCTGAACCAGAACCAGGAAGGAGAACCTCCATCTGAACCAAAACCAGGAAGGAAAACCTCCACCAGAACCAGAACCAGCAAGGAGAACCTCCATCTGAACCAAAACCAGGAAGGAAAACCTCCACCAGAACCAGAACCAGGAAGGAGAACATCTATCTGAACCAAAACCAGGAAGGAAAACCTTCATCAGAACCAGAACCAGGAAGGAAAACCTCCATCAGAAACAGAACCAGGAAGGAGAACCTCCATCTGAACCAGAACCAGGAAGGAAAACCTTCATCAGAACCAGAACCAGGAAGGAGAACCTCCATCTGAACCAGAACCAGGAACGAGAACCTCCATCTGAACCAAAACCAGGAAGGAAAACCTCCACCAGAACCAGAACCAGGAAGGAGAACCTCCATCTGAACCAAAACCAGGAAGGAAAACCTTCATCAGAACCAGAACCAGGAAGGAAAACCTCCATCAGAACCAGAACAAGGAAGGAGAACCTCCATCTGAACCAGAACCAGGAAGGAAAACCTCCATCAGAACCAGAACGGGGAAGGAAACCCTCCATCTGAACCAGAACAAGGAAGGAGAACCTCCATCTGAACCAGAACAAGGAAGGAAAACCTCCATCAGAACCAGAACGAGGAAGGAAAACCTCCATCTGAACCAGAACCAGGATGGAAAACCTCCATCAGAACCAGAACCAGGAAAGAAAACCTCCATCAGAACCAGAACCAGAAAGGAAAACCTCCATCTGAACCAGAACTCCATCAGAACCAAAACCAGGAAGGTTGACTGTCTTACAGGAGCGGTTGGATAAAGAGGAAAGTGGGGTCAACAAGCAGCATGACTCTAAGCCAGGGATACTTGCTGAGAAAGAAGAAGTGAAACACAAATGAATGACCAGCAATATTAGATATTTCTACATGGAGGGTAAAGAGAGCAGACAGGAGCCCAGTGCATCATGGGATATCCCCCAGCAGCCTCGGCCTATAGCAGCAGTACTAGAGGGATGGATAAAGTTCACCAAGCTGGACCTACTATAAGATTTCAGAAAGAAAGGTTTGAAGATAATCTGAAGGTAGAGCAGGTGTCTGCTTCCAGAAGCCAAACTGAGAGCTGGTTCCACAGAGAGGGTTCTGATAACTGAAGGTTCTGCCTCCCATTCTACTTTTAGAACCTCTAGAAACCACCAGTAAACCTGCAGTCTGAGAGTGAAGTGGTCTGTTGGGAAAATCTGGAACCAATCCAATGGAGCTTGGTCACTAAGAGTTTTCCCTCATAGCAAAAGATGTTTGGCTCAAACATGGCCCACATCTGTAGTTTTGACTGGTGCAAATTTGTCCTTGACTTATGGCTGTAAAAACTCAGCCACATAACCATCACATGTGGCCCACAAGGAAATTGTTTTAATCTGTGTCCAGGCTGGCTCAAGACTTGCCCCCATCCATGTGCAAGCCAACAACCGACATCTGTACCACATCTGGCCCACGCAACTGTTGCCAGGGCTGTAACTAAGCCATAAGTGCCAAAAGCAACCTGGATTCGGCCTAAATATGCCTGCTATCTGGGTTACATGTGAGGATAAGAATTTTAAACTCTGTTCTAGATTTAAAAGAGCCAGTGAAGAGAAGATCAAACTGGAGAAATGTCCTCCCTGCTAATAATTTTCATCAGAACTCTTGATGCAGCATTTTGAATCATCTGTTTCTTCTTCTGTCCAGTTAACTTCACACCTCCAGGGGCTGAGAAAAAGTGGGCAAAGTGGGGGTCACAGAGTTCAGTGTGGACAGCAGTGCCATGGGCAAGAAGGACAATGACTTTGAATCCTGGAGAGGTAACAACATTCCTGCTCTCTTGAGCAGCTCTGAGCCTGTCATACATGTGTTTTTAGTCTGTTTCACATGTTTATAACATCTCTGTTTTCTGGCAGGAGGTGATGTCTCCAAATCTACTTGCCGCTCTCACACCCAGTCTGGGAGCTTCAAGCAGCGAACACAACAAGCCACCCTGGACATGTATAACTCGGTATGGTGGTTTCCTCCCTCTCCCTTTTCCCAGCAGCTTCACTCTTAGTCTCAGTGAGACAGGAAGGTCAGAGGGCTCAGTGATGTTCGGAATATGTGACATTAGAAAAATCTTTTTTGTTAGTAGAATAAAATTCCCGTTTCTGAAACACAGCTGTCATGTTTAAGACTTGTAATGTTTGTTCCATCTTCTAACAGTCTGATGAAACTCCTCTGCAGCCTGATTCGGCTTTTCTCTATGATGATGTCATCAGTGACGACCCCGCAGGCATGGGGAGTCAAGGTGGAGATGAGGACGATGAAGAGGGACACCTGGACTATCACATCGGCCTTGTGATGAAAGAAAGATGTAATATATGATGTAATCCTGTTATAACTTTAACATGTTGTATCATAAAGGAAACTCCTCCATAAAAATAAACATCATGCTCATGGATTATTTCCAGCAAGGACGCAGGGAACTAATCATGGTTAGCTAACTGTCCTTCAGACTGCCTGAGAAAAAAATGAAAAGGACCTTATTTCTTCCTCTTTTGTCATTTATTGGCAGCTTAAAGGTGATTCGTCACCACCTCCTGGACTGCAGCGGGGAGCAGGAAACTGGCATTAAAATAAATAGATAACAGTATTTCTAACCAGCTAAAAGCTACCCAAAGACATTTTATTTATAATATATTTATTGATGTAGGTCTTTTATTATTTTCTCATTCACATGAAGACACGAACAAGTTTGACTAATTCTGGCTGAATATATTGATAAACAGAAATTATTTTCTTATATCATTAGCCTCATAGAATAATCACCAAAGTCGTTATCTGGTTAAACTGTGATATCTGTCTAACTCTGCTCTCCTAATATTGCTGACTGACTGTGCATCATTGCCTATAAAACCTTAAAATATGACTATTATGCTATGAGGCTAATGATATACTGAATTGTGTTGTGTCAATAAAAAGAAAAACGGGGAATGTGAGGTGATTTACTAGAATGCACTTCTTCTCACACTGATGATCCAAATAAATCTGTCCGTGTTTTCCAGATGAAGTGATGTCCATGCTGGGAGAAGGAGCCTTCGGGAGAGTGGTGGAGTGTATCGACAGACACAAGTAAGGATGTTCATCAGTCCCTTTTAAAGTCCTCTGAACCCATTTCAGTCCTGTCTGAGAACTATTACGTGTAGGAATAAAAACACCTTTTATGTCAAGTTGCCTTTGAAAACATGCAAGGACACTGAACAATAAAAATCACAACATAGAACAATGAAATCACAAGACACACACTCACACACACATAAAAAACAAAACAAAACAAACAACAGTGTACGACAAACTAAAAACAATATAAGGTGATATGATGGGAAGTGGACTAAGATGTTTTGGTGATGATATGAGCAGAAAAGTTCTAAACTGGAGATTAATGAAGGGAGACCAGATAGGACTTCAATAGCTGTTACAGGAAGTGACTAGACTATGTGGGGCGGAGGTTGGTATATAGATAGAAATATGCAGACTGGGTGACAGGACTTTATAACCCACCCAGAAGGTTTACAATCCAGCCACAAAATGTAGTATTTATTTAGAGACTCTATATAGTAAATCCACAATGATCCATAATAACACCATTATTTATCACATGTTCCTTATAAAAAGATCACTATCACCATTATGTTGCTAAGAGACCTCTATGTACACTTGGAAATGATGATGAAGCCACTTCCTGTCAAACTTCCCACCAATCAGATTGACAGTGTCCAATCAGGAGCAGCCAAAGATCAACCAGTGAGCAGAAAGTTCTATGTGTGTTTGAAAAGAAGAAAAATAATGCTCCTCTATGGCTGGAATGAAGCCAAGGAGACGTTTCTGATGCACGGTGGTGCCAAAAAGCAGCTGTGCTGATGTTGGTTT
The DNA here is from genome assembly GCF_017639745.1 of Melanotaenia boesemani. Classification (NCBI taxonomy): domain Eukaryota; kingdom Metazoa; phylum Chordata; class Actinopteri; order Atheriniformes; family Melanotaeniidae; genus Melanotaenia; species Melanotaenia boesemani. The sequence goes on along the minus strand of NC_055696.1, from coordinate 29,117,553 downwards.
TGTGAGGATAGTAAGCAAATAGTAACATAAATAACTGGAACTGAGGAACAAGAGAAAATTCTGTTTTCTTCTTCTGGTCGGCCTTTATGCTGCTATATCTATTGATACATTCATTTGACACCATTTTAGCCTTATAGTCTGACAACTTGAGGCTGTTCTGAAAACATCATGTCTGGATGTTGACTGGGATTAAAAGGGTTCTACATTTAAATCCCTGTTCAGATTTAAAAATTTTAGGAGAATCCTGATTTGACCCACTAAAACACTATGACTAAGGGAGGGTAAGGGTGGCATGTGGGTAGTCACTTCTCATTTTCATAAATGCTGCTGAGGAGGAAACCAGACTGGGATCAAAGTTGTTTTGTTTCTAACTGAAAGGGTGACTTTCTGCTGGTTCTGAAGTTTCTCCATGAACATGATCTCCTGGAGAAACAATCTCTGCTTATTTTCTGGCTGCAAAAGAAAAATTACCATGTGAACTGCTGCCAGGTCTAGGTTCTGAGCAGAAGCATCTAAGCTAGGAGCAGTAAATTCCTCAGTATCACTCCACTAACATCAGTATGTCACAGTCCTCACATCATCAGGTTTAACACGTTTTAATGATGAAATTTATTGTAAAAGGACAAGGAAGTGTGGGGCTAGATCCCAATTCCGCTGCCCAGAGGTGGGCTGTCCATCAGTGAGCTAACAGAGAGATAAACAAGATAGGATGCTAAATGTGGAAAACAATGTGTGAAATCATATTTTCCTGTGCTGTGTGTTCAGAGATGAGCGTGTGGCCGTGAAGATCGTGAGGAACTTTGAGACTTTCTGTGAAGTAGCCAGATCTGAGATCGCAGTGCTGGAGGAGATCAACAGACTGGATGATGACAACACGTTGTGAGTGTAGCTGCTGCAGATCATCACAGTTTTAACCTTTACGCTGATGGTGAGAACTGAAAACATTTTATTATTATTCATGATCACTTCCTCTCTCTAACCAGTGCCTGTGTGAGGATGTTGGACTGGTTTGAGCATGAAGGCCACATCTGCATCGTGTTTGAGCTGCTCGGACTCAGCACCTTTGAGTTCGTGCAACAGAACAACTTCCTCCCATTCAGCATGGAGCAGATTCGATACATGGCCTTCCAGATCTTCAGAGCCGTCTCCTGTGAGTCACGTCTCTTCTTCCATGAAACGTTGCCATGTTGGCAGGTGCTGATCAATGTCACCAGACAAAATGATCAGATTGAATTCTGAACAACAGTTCCTGGAACACCAATTAAACCAGTGCACCTGTCAGAGCTCGGCTAACAACTTAGCGCCTTTGGTGCTATATTTAGCGAGTTTTCAGACCCCTCTAGTGACTCAAATAAGCGACTAGCGACAAATCTAGCAGCTTTTTCTAATGTTACTGGAGACTTTTGGACACGGCCGTGAAAGCACTCACCGAGACTCAGGCCCCTCCCCCGTCCAAAAGAACCCACAAGAAGTTTGGTCCTTATGCAGCATCCATCTCCCAGCTGCAGTCAGAGCAGGAGATGTTCACCTCTGCTCCATGACCAGACTGAAAATGAAACATGCAAAGCTGCAGTTGGCTGATCCTGCCCTGATTTACCATCAGATATTATTGTCTAATAATGAAGAGCGTGGAGGAAAACATTTAAAAAGTACTGCAACATGTTGTAGACTCTTAATCAGAGAAAAGTCGAAGTACATAAAAAGACACTTTAACATTAAGTCTGTTCAGTTTTTACCAAGGATATTTTCTACTCCTTTTTCTACTGTTTTGAATTGAAATGCAATTAAATGCATCTTTCCGGACATTACTAGAGCTTGAGTTTACAGTATTAATGTCTGTGTCTGTTTTTTTGATCTTTTAGTGTCTATTATTCACTAAAATCCATTTAAATAAAAAAAAAAAGTTGCTTTTTGATGCAAATATTGTTATGTGCTTAAAATTTCATTAATCAAAATTAATATGTGTCAAAGTCTGTAATTAGCTTTCTAATACTAGCTTTCTGCTGTCTGGCTCACTTGGTCAGAGGGAAAAAAATGAATAAAGACAGAAACTCAGTTCAGATTTGTTTTACAGTCTTGCATCGTAACAAGCTGACACACACGGACCTGAAACCGGAGAACATCCTGTTTGTCTGCTCTGACTTTGACCCGGTGTACGACCACAACACGGTAAACAGGTCACCTGAAACAGAGAAATATGCTGCCCCTCACAGGTTTACCTGATAATGATGTGTGTATGTGTGTGTGTGTGTTTGTTAGATGTGTGAGCAGAGAAAGCCCAGAAGTCTGGATGTGAAGGTGGTGGATTTTGGTACCGCCACTTTTGACCACCAACACCATGAGTCCCTGGTGTCAACGCGTCACTACAGAGCTCCAGAGGTTATACTGGGTACATGCACGACTCCCACCCACACACACACACGCACGCACACACACACCCACACACACAGAGCTGTCCAGATTTTTATGTTGACCTGTGTGTTTCTGTTCAGATCTGGGTTGGAACCAGTCATGTGATGTCTGGAGTCTGGGCTGCGTTCTCATAGAGTTTTATCTTGGAAGAACACTCTTCCCGGTGAGCATGCACACACACACACACACACACACACACACACACACACACACACACACACACACACACACACACACACACACACACACACTTGCTCTCTCTCTCTCTCTCTCTCTCTCACACACACACACACACACTTGCTCTCTCTCTCTCTCTCTCTCACACACACACACACACACACTCATACACACAGGACCAGTGAGACATTTTATTTTTGGTGATGTGTGTTCATATTTCAGAGCCATGACTGTAAAGAACACCTGGCCATGATGGAGAAAGTTCTGGGCCCCATTCCCTCACATCTGCTCCAACAGACCAGGTAACACACACACAGACGTCTACACAGTTCAGTCATTAATACACAGCTGTTTGACATTGTCTCCCACACCGTCATACCAATGTGTCACGCTTTCTGCTGGAAATATCTGCTGATGGAGATTTCTGCTGCAGATAACTAAAGGTTCTGCTCCAAGAATTATTTTAGAGCCACTAGGAACATCCTTTTTTTTGTTGTTGTTTTTCTTCTTAAACCTGTCCCATCCAGCATGGTAGCAGTAGAATGATGGTCAGGCTGAAGTTGTGCTGAAAAATTTGCATTGCTTTATTGGTATAAGGCTCCTCTCGATAATCTGATTTTATTTTATTTTATTATATTATTTGTTTAAAATATCATTAGTATTTAATTAGTTATTATTATTTTAATGTTATTTATTTATTTTGAATTATGAAATTTACATAATCTTGCTGGACCTGACTGGAGGAGACAGAAAACAAGGAGAATATTGAAGAGTGAAAATCCAACCTAACACCAGAAAACCCACTGCTACACCTAAACAGAAACACAACAGAGAATTTCCTACGACTGAAACAAGAAAGCAAAACCAACAATCACCAGGGCCTTCTAAAAGAAATAAAGAAATAACCAAAACAACAACCAAAATAAATAAATTAAAAACATTTAAAAAGCAACAAACAAACGTGAATCATGACAACAACCAAAGTACAAGAAGCACAAAAAAAAAATCCTAAACAAAAGTAGCTCTTAGTGGATAAACCCACTGGAAAACTCAGTGACGGTGTCAGCCTGCAGAGGATGAGGAATGAGGAGTAATCAGAGATGAGTGTGATCGTGTAGTTGTAACCACGCCTCCATGGAGGCTAGAGGCAGACTAGGGTGGCCCAGAGACCTGGACAATCAGCAGAAATCATGGGGCACCCCCAAGCCCCCCCACCACGAAGGCGACCCCGAACCACCCAGAGGGCAGCAGAGGAAGGCCCCAGCCAGAGCCCCTTACAGTCATGGGACACAGGCCCCGGTGGGCCAAGATCAGCAGCCACCAATCCCACCAGGCACCTGCCATCCAGGGCAGGGAGAGCAAAGGGCCCAGTGCTCCAAGAACCCAGAGGATCCTTAATATTTTTCAGCTGTAAGCAAAAGGCTGTGATTTCCATTGAAATCTGATAAAGTTACACCTATCTTTTTAACACACACACACACACACACACTCATCTGTGATGACACTTTTCAGAAACTCATCTACAGTCACCAAAAAGTAGAATGAAGTAGCAAAAGTAGCAGTTACCAAGGAAACAGATTTTAGGCATCTCTGTGGTGTTGACCCCACATTTACTGGCCTAAAATGCGGCTACAGACACGTTCTATGTGCTAGAACTTAATTTCTACATACGAGAGGAGTTCATCTGAATCCAAAATAAGAAACCATCCACATTTTGAACATTTTCCTCCAAAAATTTGAAAAAGAAAAGCATAAAAATTCTAATTAAATTAGAATATTTCCTTTCTAAAACTGTAATGTGAATACTAAGAACATCAAGACAAAAGTATTGTGTGGGCAAAGATGATCATCAAATATTAAACAGCAGAATGCAGCAGAGGAAAACATGCAGAAGTTTCTGTTTTGTTTTTATTTAATGGAACTTTTCTTAATTTTTAGACTCTTTTCTGTGTTGGGTTTTTTCTCGGTGTTTTTATGCATGCATTGAAAAAGAACATTGACTGAAGTGATAAAGAAAAAACTGGTGGAAAATTTTACAAGAATTTTAGGATTTTACAGCTTAGAAAAAAAGGAAACCCAGTGACAGCACAGGTTACCATTTCATGTTCATCACCTCATGAGCTGCAAGCTTATCTCCATGCTAAAGACTGGCTATAAGTGAGCAGATTCTTTACGTATGTCTGTGACTCACTACAGTGTGTATGTGCTGTGTGCAGGAAGAAGCATTATGTGCACGACGGGCGTTTGAACTGGGACGAGCAGAGCTCCTCTGATGACTACATCAGGAAATACTGTCAGCCTCTCAAGGTACACACAACGCTTACATCAGCCAATCAGCTGCAGCCATTAGAAGCAGGAAACCTTAGTAAGTGCCTCTGTTTCAGCAGCACATGGCGATGAAGAGTAAGGATGAGCAGCTGCTGTTTGACCTGCTCAGCTGCATGCTGGAGTATGACGTCTGCAGACGGATCACTCTGGAGGAGGCTCTGTGGCACCCGTTCTTCAGCCCCCTGAGGACACAAAAACAACCACAATGCAGCTAGCACACACACAAAAACACACTAACATGCAGCATCTACCTCAAGCTGAGTTTCAGCTATGATTATTAACTGGTTAGGCCTTTGGTTGGATGTTTTTAGTTTCACTGATAGTTTCAAAGAGCATTCCTGTTAATTTGAAATGATTATGTTGACGTCTCACAGAGTCTGACAGACCGCATGGTCATCATGGAAGAATGTTTTCATCATGGACTAGTAGTAAAAAATTGGACATAGTCACTCAGTCCAAAAAGTGAAGCCAACAAGGATGTGTTAAACTGCAGTACCATTAATGGCCACTAGGAGCTGGCTCCAGAAGACATCTGCCTCTAACTGCCTGTAAATCACAATGTTTTTGCAAGACATAACAGCTAAATTAGTTTGGTCATTTTAAAATAATTACTAGTCTGTCTTTCTCTACCTTGTTGTTTAAATATGGTCATTTCTGGTTTCATAATCAGAAAATACCAATTTCGAGGCTCCAAGTCTCCTTTACAAACTTAACATCCTTTTCTGACAGTCTGACATCGGTAATTGTTGATCAATTTTGTTGATGGTTTGTTAATAAATATTTTACATTTGAAAGTGTCTCAGTTTTGTGTTGTGTATCTAAACGTCCCTCCATCCCTCCATTGACTATACACGCTGAATCAAATTCAGGGGTTGTTGGGGCAGAGTTTAGCTCAGCTTCTGTCAAATGACTTAAGGCAGTGGTCCCCAACCCTGGTCCTCAAGGCCCACTATCCTGCAGATCTTAGATGTCTCCCTGCTGCAGCACACCTGATTCAAATTAAATGGCTATCTGACAAGTCTACTGATGAGGCATTAATTGGAGTAAGGTGTGTTGCAGCAGGGAGACATCTAAGACCTGCAGGGAATTGGGTCTTGAAGATCAGGGCTGAAGACCTCTGAGTTAAGGGATAGACCCTGGCAGGAAGCTCCAAACAGAAACACCCCATCAGAGTTTCGAACCCTTAACCCTTCTGATGTTTCACTTATATTTATTTTACAGGAAACTTTAATGATCAGATCAAACCATGTAAGGAGAAAGTGCCTTTTAAAACTATCCTTGTGTCTCAGTGTAGTTAAGCTTGTGGATTGTGTCTATAAAAGCAGTGTCAGTGTTGCTTCATCGTGTTTGACCACCCTTTAAGTTTTAATATTGGGCAAGTTTATCACGTAAACGATCTTCTGCCCATAAAATTTATAAACAAAATCGGAGACAAAAGGAAAAAGAGTCCAACCCTCACTGGAAATGAATACGACTCACTGCTGCCAATGTGGACCAAACTGCAGTGGTACAAGGACCGGAAAGTTCAAACAAGGGTCTCGTGCGCCATGCTTCTGAAGCACCACACACACACACACATATACGATGCATTCAGAGAGCTGATATCACAACTTTCCAAATTCTCACATTCCCACAAGAACAGAATAAATTTTTTAAAAACTTTTCTGTAACTTAAATTTAAACATAAAAAATCCTGATAATAGTCACAATTTAACTGTAAACAACAGTAATGGAGGAAGCGAATGTTATAAACCAAATTCCAAAAAAGTTGAAACTCTGTGTAAAAAGCAAATAAAAACAAAATTCAGTTATTTCCAAATCTCAGCAACCCATAATTTATTCCTAGCTTAATATAAACAACATATGTGAGACTTTTTTTCATGAAAAGAGATAAGCTCATTGTGAATCTGATGGCAGGAAATAGATGGAGCAGGAGCAACAAAAGGCTGGAAAAGTAATTGGTACAAATCAAAAACAACTGCAGGACCATTTGACTACAAATCAGGTTAACTAGCAGCAGGTCAGTAATGTGACTGGGTATAAAAGGAGCATTTCAGAGAGGCAGAGTTTCTCAGATGGAAAGATGGACAAAGGTTCACCAATCAGAGCTAAACTAGAGATAAAAATTGTTGAACAATTTGAGAAAAACGTTCCTCAATGAAAGATTTTGATGACGTTGAAGATCCCACCATTTACGGTGTAATATCATCTAAAGATTCAGAGAATCAGGAGGAATCTCTGTGTGCATGGGACAAGGCTAAAGGTCAAACTGGATGCTGGTGATCTTCTGCATTAAAAGATATGATGTGATCCTCTACTGGAAATCACCACATGGACTCAGGAAGACTTCCAGAAATCACTGGCTGTAAACACAGTTCACCCTGAAGTCCACAAATGCAGGTTAAAGCTTCCACAGTTTCCACATCTGTGAAGCTCCATCAATACTGAAAAGTACATGGAGGTTTTAGAGCAACATCTGCTTCCATCCAGACAACGTCTCTTTCAGGGAAGGCCTTGCAGATTTCAGCAAGAGGCTGAACCACATCCTGCATCCATCACAGCAGCATGGCTTCACAGGAGAAGAGTCTGGCTGCTGAACTGGCCTGCCTGCAGTCCAGACCTTTCACCAATACACAACATCTGGAGCATCATGAAAGCAAAAATCCAGCAACCAAAGTCCAGGACTGTAGAGCAGCTAGAATCCTGCATCAGACCAGAATGGGACGACATTCCTCTCCTAAAACTCCGGAACTGGTTTCCTCACTTCCCAGATGTTTACAGACAGATGTTAAAAGAAGAGGGGGTGAAACACAATGCTAAACATCAAACTGGAACTACTTTATACAGACATGTTGCTGCCATCAGATTTCATGAAATGGTCAAATGTCTCAACTTCAACATCTGATATGTTGTTTATGATCTATTGGAAATAAAATATTTGTTGAGGAGATTTGGTAACCATTAAATTATGTATTTATTTACATTTTACACAGAAACCCAACTTTTAGGGAATTGGGGTTATTTTCAGAGGCTACTTTTCTAACTTCCGTGATACTTTGTGGGTCTTCAGCTTTGGCTGGTAGGATGTCTGGTCCAAGCACAGGGGAACAAGTTGTGGACTCTCATCTTGTTACTACTGGTGTAACTCTGGACCTCATTCAGAAATCTGAATTTCTGAATCTGGTTTTATTTACATTTTACACAGACTTGTTGGATCAGGGCTGTAATATCACAGTTAACAGTGGAAAGACTGTCCAAGTAACAAAAGGGAAGCACGTGGTAACAGAGAGTAGAACCACATTATAATAAGGACGATTTATTAAGTTTATTATTTAACTCTTTTACAAACTTTCAGATTTATTGTCCTGGCACTGTGGATTTATTAGATTATTTATTGCTGACTCTAAAAGCTGTATGCTAAATAAGAAATGTCCACTGCTCATAGTCGAGGCATAGATGAGATGTGATCCCTGCTTTTTATCCAGTTACAAGATTACACGACCACTGAGCCAAATATTATAAAAACATGTGGAGAGCTGAGCTCCATGTACACGAGTTCAATGCAAATTAGGGTAGTGTTTGTTTAAAAAAATAAATAAACAAATAAATGTTGGTCTTGGTGGTGGATGATCTGTGCTCAGAAACAGGAAACAGAAGACGATGAGTCAGTCAGCAAACTATGACGGCCAGAAATAGAGGTAGGTTTGTGTGATGATCTGACCTTTATCTTATCTTTCAGACAAGTTTTGCAAACATACAAGGATTTCATCATACTGTGGGAAAAATGAAAAAAACAAAACAAAACAAAAAAAAAACAAAACACAAAGGTTAAGAAAAAAATATGACTGTATGCTGTTTATATGAAACAGTGATACAAACACAAAATCAGATTTCACACAGCAGTAAAATGAAGTAATAAACAGACTGATGGAGCTGCTGAAAGACTGACACGTAAGCTCTGCAGCACATCAGTGCAAAGTAAATGTTAGCCAACTCCTCATGGAAATCCATGACATCAACTCGAGTAATTGCCCTGTTGATGTAGACTGCTGACACGTAAAGTGGATGACTATTATCAAGAATCTAGCAGCCGAGGAAGTTTCCATGAGCGAATAATTATTCAGGTGTATAATAAGCTCCCAAGCTCAGATAAACTAGCAGCTCGTCTCCTATCTGAGTGCCATCACTTTAAATTACCTGGATGTAATAAAACGAGGTGAAACAAAGAGGGTCTAAGGACTGAGGGACATAATTTAGCTTTAATGTCCTGGTTCCAGACTGTCACTCAACCTTTGCTTCATCCTGTTTGGGATCAGTTCAGCTTGAGTTCATCCGGTATAAGATGAAAGGTCCCATGTTTAAGAGAAAAGCTGCAGCTTTTACAGAAAAGTTTTAAAAACTTTATTCTGTTCTTGTGGAAATGTGGGAATTTATAACTTTTTGGAAAGTTGTGATATCAGCCCTCTGAGTGAGTGTGTGGTGCTTTGGAAGCATGGCACCAGACCCCTTGTACAAACTGTCCGGTCCATGTACCACTGAAGGTTGGTCCACATTCCCAGCAGTAAGCCGGATTCATTTCCGGTGAGGGTTGGACTGTTGTGGTCCATGTTTCTGCTCTTGTGCGTGGCTGTGGTGGGTGTGCCCGTTTCCCTGGCAACCAGGATCTTCACCTGATCCTTTTCTGCAATCAGCAGCAGTATTTAGACCAGCTCGGCCTTCCAGCCATCGCCAGATTGTTGGTTTACCCAGTGATAACCGCTATCGGCCTTTTTCGCATTTTGGTCCGTCTTGTCTTTCAGCTGCTGATATTAATCTTTGATTTGTTCCACTCAGAAACCCAGACAGGCCAGCTTGCCACACCCTCCTCATTCTGCTGCTCATCACCTGTGAATCACAATAAACTTTTTACTTATACTCAGCTTTGTGTCCGCGCTTGCATCCTGGTTTCACCCTGAATACACAACACAGACTCCTCCAAGGCTGCCCTTTGTCACCGATTCTGTTCATAACTTTAAGGACAGAATTTCTATGATCAGCCGAAGTGTTGAGGGGGTCTGGTTTGGTGGCCTGAGGTTTAGGTCTCTGATTGTTGCAGATGGTGTGGTTCTGTCAGCTTCATCAGGCCCTGATCTAAGCTTTCGCTAGAGCAATTTGCTGCTTAGTGTGACCCCCAAATCCAAGGCCATGGTCCTCAGCTGGAAAAGGTTGGGGTGTCCTCTGGCTGGGAATGAGGTCCCGCCTCAAGTTAAGGAGATCAAGCATCCCAAGGTCTTGTTTAGGAGTGAGGGATTGACAGGTGGATCTGTGAAGCCTCTGCATCGGCTTGGCATTGTGAAGGAAGAGCTGAGCTGAAAGGAGAAGTTCTTGATTTACCGGTGGGTCTTTGCTCCTACAGTCACCAGCTGTGAGTAGTGACTGAAACAACAAGATCTTGGATGCAAGCGGCTGAAATGAGACCTTCTCAGGGTGTCTGGACTCTCCCTTAAAAACAGAGTGAGAAGCTTGGTTATCTAGGAGACAATCAGAGTAGAACTGCTGCTCCTCCACATCTAGAGAAGCCAGATGACGTGGCTCAGGTTTTTGATTCCCGGACGCCTCCCTGGAGAGGTTTTCTAGGAATGTCTCACTGGGAGGAGACCCAGGACACATTGGTAGGACTACATCTTTCTGCTGGCCTGGGAACACCTCCTAAAGCGTTGGCAGAAGTGCCCGGGGAGAGGGAAATCTGGGTTTCTCTGCGTAAGAGCTATTTTCTCTCATGATTTGCAGGAGTAAAGTCTAACAACATCAGCACTGCAGCTGGAATTTGTTTCAGATGCCAGTAAAGATTTTTAACACCCCATGTTAAGACAAACAGTCTACAAATCCAACCCATAAAGTTAAAAAAAAGAAAAACATTCACTTCACCTGCAAAAATGATGACAGAATAAATTCAGCCCTTTAAATAAGAAGGTAAATGTGATCTCTAGGGTTTACAGAGAATGGTCTGAAGAAGAAAAAATATCCAGTGAGCAGCAGTTGTCTGAACCAAAATGTCTTTTTGATGTCAGGGGTCAGAGGAGAATGGGCTGGTTGGAGGTGCTAGAAAGACAATAGGAAGTCCAATTATAACTGGTTCCAACCAAGGTCTGCAGAACAGCATCTCTGAACACACAATACGTCCAACCTTGAAGCAGATGGGCTACAGCAGCAGAAGACCACAGCGGGTGCCTCCTGTCAACTAAGAACAGCTACAATTCACACAGACTCACCAACACTGCACAACAGAAGATGGAGAAACGTTGCTGGTCTGATGAGTCTCCATTTCAGCTCCACATTCAGATGCTAGGCTCAGAATGTGGTGTAAACGTCATGAAAACATGGATCCATCCTGCCTTGGATCAATGCTTCAGGCTGCTGCTGGTGTAATGGTGTGGGGGATATTTTCTTGGTCCACTTTGGACCCCTTAGTACCAACGTGGCCTGGTTTAACCAAAACTGCCTACCTGAGTATTGTTCCTGACCATGTCCATCCCTTTATGACCACAGTGTAGCATCTTCTGATGCTACTTCCAGCAGGATAATGCACCATGTCACAAAGCTCAGATCATCTCCACCTGCTTTCTAGAACATGACAATGAGTTCACTGGACTCCAACGGCCTCCACAGCCACCAGTTCTCAATCCAGTGGGTCTGTGTGATGCTGTCATGTCAATATGGAGCAAAACCTCTGAGGAATGTTTCCTACACCTTGTTGAATCTGTGACACCAAGAATTAAGGCAGTTCTGGAGGAAAAGGGGTCCCACCTGGTTCTAACAAGGTGAACCTGATAAAGTGGTCAGTGAGTTTAGGTTCAACAGTCATAGAAATAACAGAATTAAAAGTGTTAATAGCGGTTAAAACAGGGGTGCCCAAGTCCAGTCCTCGAGATCTACCATCCTGCAACACACCTGAATCAAATGACTGGCTCGTTACCAGGCCTCTGCAGAGCTGAATGACATGCAGATGACATCTGATTGAAGTGTGTTGGAGAAGGGTTGCATCTAAAAGTTGCAGGATGGTAGATCTTGAGGAGCGGAGAATTTTTCTCCATTTTCAACACAAATTAATACTTTCAGTTTGTAAGGACTTTTAATGATCCCGAAGATAAACTAACCTTATTAAAGCCAGTCAGCCTCTGTGCATGCTTACAGCATCACAGAACTGTGTCATTACATTTTCAGTCACTTCATCAACATTGTCATGTTCATCATTGTTCACCTGGTTTTAATGTACACATATAGCGAGACCAATTAAATGGTAACCTGAACAAACGAAACACAAAAGAGGAATTTGGTTGTTTTCCTGAAAAAAAAAACCATTCAAATTTTGTTTCAGCTTTGTTTATAGAGACCACAGAGTTGTCACATGTTGGTTTATTTAGAGGTCATGTTGTTTTTTCACCTGCCCTGAGGGTTGTTTTTTTTTTGTCTTTTCAGATCCTGAGCTATGACTTCAGGATCAGTGTCTAAAATCTCAGTCCACCTCCAAAGTTCATGATAAAACATTAAACATCTGTTGCATTAAATAACACATTTCAACATTATCTGTTTGTCAAATAGTGGTGAAAATACAGTGGATCTATTCAAATGCTGTTTTCTAATAAACACAGGTGAGGGCAGTATACTTGCACCATGCAGACATTAGACAATATTTTGACTCTTAAACATGGACACAATACCTGCTTTTTAATTAGCAGATCTTGAATTCAGTGGTGCAGTCCAGTCCATCCTCTCTCTCTATTTTCTGTTTCCAAGTCTTCTTTTCGAGATTCAATTAGCCAAACAAAACTAAATGTAATCAAGCAGTCATGGTTGTAAATTTGGATCATCTGAGGACTTTTCCTTACAAGATGGCACTTCTGTCACAGTGTGCAACATGACAGGACATACCTTCTCATTCACTACATTTATTTTAAACCATCCCAGTTTTAGAATTTCCTCCCTCTGTGACCAGTGTTTTCTTCAGTTCTCTGTGGGTTATCAGGCCTCTGTACAGAAAGTCAGGGAATCTTCTCTGGGACATGTCAGAGCCTCTGTGGATTCAGGCAGAGCACATGTCAAGGTCCGAGAAACTACATCTGGGAACTTCCTGTCCACTGCTGCTACTGACCTCTGTGTCCTCAGGTTTCACTGGGAGATATGGAGCACATCTTTAAATTATAGTGTGTCACTTTAAAGAGTCCAAAAACTGGTGAAAGGGAATGGAAACTGTTAGAGTAAGAAGTTGACAGTTTAAAGTTAACAGTTTAAAGTTTCTCCCTTAAGGATGGGTAATGATTTGCGGTCTCACCCACCCTGCAGAGGACAGGATGTGGTGGTCACAACTCTGTGTGATAAGGGTCATAAAGTGTTGTATGCTGATGTGTTTCCCTGTTTGAAGTTTGCAAGAACTTTGCTTGCTCTACTGAAGTGTGATAGCTGCTCAATAAAAAGGCTGCACTGGGATTTGAGACTTCGGAGTTGACACCAGACACTCTCTGAGTGCTGAACCACCGTCTCTCCCCATCGCGATGAAGCTGACTTCACTCTGAGTTCTTTGTGTCTTATTTTATGATAGAAAAATACCCATCAGAAACAAAAGTTCTGACTTCACTACTGTGGTTCCAGGACTTGCAGAGACAGCATCATATTTACTGGTAATATTTCTGCTTCCAAACACCAGTTCAGTGAGCCAGTCTGGAGGTTCAGTCAAGGCTTTGTTGCTGAGATTCATTTACATTTTATATTTTTGTTCCTCTCACAAACTGGTTGTGGCAGACAGAACGTGAGCCTGATACCTGCTGACAGGGTCTAACAATGACGGGCTGGGAGCATCTCCAGCAGGAACACAGGTTTGAGTCTGCACCTGAGGCAGTGGGTGGCATCTTTCAGAGATACCTCCAGGTCCGGCTAACCTGCTTGTGATGCAGAAAAACATGGCCGCTAACTGCAGTCGTACCTCTTTTTGCCAGAAGGCATAAACCAGGGGGTTGATGAGTGAGTTGGAGAGGCCCAGCAGCCACAGGTAGTTCTCTAGAACCTCTTTGAGTCCACAGCTTTCACACAGAATGTGCGCAATGCACACCACAAAAAAGGGGCACCAGAGCACTAAGAAGCAGCCAATGAGTAACGCCACAGTCCTCAGGGCCTTCACATGACTCCAGTTCCCACTCCTTAGCTGCTGATGCTGGGGGTGGTGATGTCCGTAATGGTGGTCAGCACTCCTGGAGTGCCTGACTTGGGAGATCTGCTTCTGGTGGCTGCAGGCGATCTTGAGGATGTCCAGGTACATGTAGATGAACAAGGAGAGAACAGGGAAAAACAGCACGCAGTACGCCACGACGATGCCGATCTCGTGCATGACAGAGAAGAAGGCACAGAAACCGTCGTAGGCTTTCCTCGCCTGCAGCTGCTGCACTACGACTGAGGAGGAGAAGACACGGGTTAGTTCTTCTGATATTTATGCTCAAAAATGATCTTGTTTGCTGTAACATTTTAAGTTTGCTTTTACAAACTTCAAGCTTGATCTGTTAGAAATAAAAACAGATTCCCTGCCTCACAATGACGCATCACAGCCCTTCTTAGCTTTGTATGAAGTTTAGGAGGGTTGGGGATATCCAAGCGGATGATCTTGTGATTTTAAAGTGATAAAGAACCTAGGAGTGATTAAAAAAACAAAACAAACAGTTGCATTCTGGTCACCCTGCTGTTATAGCAAAGGTGAAAGGTTCTTCTAAAAGGATTTAAAGAACAAAATGTTGAAACAATAAAAGATCAAATGAGGTTTATGTCGACACAATGTTTAATTTTTGTCATCTGATTTAGATCACTTCCATGTGCAGTCAGAGCTCTCATATAAGTCTGATGCAACATGACAGAGGATGCTGATGTTCTTGCTCTGAGCTCAGTCGTGCAGCACTATTACAGTACTGCTACCAGCAGCCACTAAAACAGAAAAAGATATTCTTTTAGTTTTTCTGAACAATGTTTGTTGCCCCACATTTACTGTGTTAGTTTCCATTCAAAATAGCTCATATGTCTCAATCCAGTCTCCTCAGTAATTTCACAAATATGATGTTTTTCAAGTTGTTGTTGACACAAATGAAGCATACAAAATGATATTGGGTGTATATGTGTGCATTAGCATGAAAGTGACATGTATGAAACATGTGGTTATGACTGTGAACCATCAAATCAAATCTGATATTAACTAAAACAGAAGTAAATCAGAACAGTGTAGCTGAAGATGTTAATCTAGCTTCATATTAGCTGAGCAGAACACATCTCATAGCCTCAGCACATCCGTCGTGCACCCATATCTGATTTAAAGTCTGCGTGAAAAGGCTAATTTATGTAGAAACCAAGTTTTTCTATTCCTATTTGTTTAGGAATAACAAAGTCCAAAATACCATTAAAGGGATTTTCTGTAAGAGCACATTTTCATTATCCAGAACATCTCACACCTAATCTGCTATTTTGTAAATCTCATATGCAGGTTAGTTACATAGTTCACAGACTGTGTAATGTGCCGTCTGTGTTGGAACACACTCGTGGTTTTCTTCCTACAATAGACACAGACATGGTGCTGTGAGCCATCTCTGACCAAGATGTTGACTCTCAGAAACTTGTCTCCTGATTCTGTTGGGGCTTGTTTCTCCTACACTTCTCTGGGTCTGTTAGACTAATCTAACCAACCCGTCCCAAAAGGATGGAGTTTGACACACTGCAATCCGTTGATTGGTTGGGAAAAAAGTCACTTCACGTACGATCTGGCATAAAAGCTAAGCAGGAACGGCATCTTGTTTAGAGCAACATATTTTCTTTTTGTTGATTAAATCTCAGTTTAAAATGGAAGCAGCACCAAGAAGAAAGAACACAAACTGCTGAATGACTGCCCTTCACCTCCTTTGTTTCTGGGTCATGTATTGGTTTGACTTAAAGAAAGGCACTGCGTTGACATACGTAGCTGAGGCCTCTATCACTATCCGGCTGATACGTCAACTCTCAGGTAGGGTTACGGTTGGCTGTGGGAATGCAAGATTAGAGTTTACAAACCATATCCACACCCTAACTGTCCCGTCCTGACCCTGACCTATTGGTGGAAATGAGGCTTTTGGGTCTACCAGACCTGTTTGGGTGGACAGACCTCCACCTTTAAACGTATCCAGTTTTATAGCAACATATGACTTTTTGCACCACTAATCTAATAATGCTCCTGAAGCTGTGGTACCACAATGTGTTAAATATTGCTTTATGCAGACAGAAGGGTTGCAAGTAATCAAACGTTCTGACACCTAAAGGAATTGAAAACACCAATGATCAGCTTGACCAACCTTCATTACAGCAAAACAGTTTTAAGTTGTTAACTCATTTCTTTTTCTCTGGAAAGGCCTTTTAAAATAATTTGGAAATATATATCGTTTTATAGTTTTGTAAAATCTTACTTTTTTAAACATCTGGCAGTTCTTCACTTACCTTTGTATCATTTCAAGCTATTTACTGGATTGAACTGGTTGAATTGCATAAAAAAAAGAAGGAGTGGAGTGTTTAAAACTTTTGGCCAAAAGGAAGCAAAACAAGAAGCTGGAAAAACACCAAGAACTGAAGGAGGAAGATAGAAAGATGCAGGGAGTGAAATGAATTGACAGCTGACAGGAGATCGGACAGAGAGGAGATCATGAAGACATAAGATTGTTCGTGAGTCTTAAATCACGTGTCCAAGTCAAGTCACAAGTTACTGGAAATGTGACTTAAGCGTGACTCGAGTTCGAGTCTCAGACTCAAGTCCCCATCTCTGGCTGTGACCTCTAAACAGGGAAAGTTACTACACATACTACAGATCCCAGGGACACCAGCAGATGTCTCTGTCCAGAAGAGAACAGTCTAAGGACAGTCCTAGGAGCAGCTAAGATAACCCTCAGATTCCCAAACCTCTGGTAGAGAACATGTGCTTTAATATCCCCTCATTAGATGAATAATGACTTCTTGTCATTGTTAAGCCAAATACATACAGATAAAGATAACATGCAGTGCAACACTCGGCAGTCAAAAATATTTCATCATCAAAAATTATTTAAAAGGGACTTAAAGATCTCATTTGTGTGCACATCACGGATAAAAATCCTTTGTCCAGCAACTACTGAGGTGAATGTAAATAGTGAAATCCTGTCTGATAAACCTTCATACTTATGGATGTTACATCTGAGTATGAAGAGAAGAGGGTCAGCATTGGTAAACACCTGGAGACTCGGGTTCTTAAAATCACCGACCAAGTTCATAACCTGGGAGTGTTGATAGACTCTTTCTGACTTTCAGCAGCCACATCAAAGCTTCACTAAGAAGCTTTTTACCAGCTCAGAAACATCAACAGAATTAAAAGTTTAGTCTCCCAGAAAGACCAAGAGAAACTCATCCATGCGTTCATCTCCAGTAGACTGGATTACTGTAATGGTCTTTTAACAGGACTTCCTAAAAAGAGCATTAAACATCTGCAGCTCATCCAGAACGCTGCTGCTAGAGTTTTAACCAGGACTAAGAGATCTGAACACATCACACCAGTTTTGAAATCTTTACACTGGCTTCCAGTCAGTCACAGAATAGATTTTAAAACCCTTCTGCTTGTTTACAAATCCCAGAAGGATTTAGGCCCAGAATACTTCTGTGATATGTTCAGAGAATATAAACCTAGCAGAGCTCTTAGATCCAAAGACTCTGGTCAACTAGTCCAGACCAGAGTCCAGACTAAACATGGAGAAGCAGCATTTAACTGTTATGCTGCAAACAAGTGGAACAAACTGCCAGTAGAGATTAAACTTTCACCAAATGTAGACATTTTTAAATCCAGGTTAAAAACATTTCTTTTTCTTTTTTTTTTTAACTTATCTTGCTTTTAATCATTTTAATGTATTTTGTTATTTTATTGTGATTATGTGTTGATGCCTTTTACTATTTCTAAATATCTGTAATGCCTTTGTTTTATGTAAAGCACTTTGAATTGTCCTGTACATGAAATGTGCTGTACAAATAAACTGCCTTGCCTTGCGTTCCCACACACAGTTTTCACATTTTCAAAAAAAAAGAATAATATCTTTAAAATGTCACCTGGTAAAAACCCCATAGTGATGGAGCTGACCCACACAGCCAGCAGGGACCAGGCTGCTGTCCACTTCCCCGACAGCAGCGAGTAACGCAGCGGCATCTTGATGGCTGCATAGCGGTCAAGTGAGATCAGAAACATGGACATGATGGATGCCGTGCAGGGTGATGTCACAAAGGCCATGCGCAGCAAGCAGCGTGTTTTACCCTGAATAATAGGAGGAGGCGTCGGTTTTATGAGAAGATGAGCAGCCGTGTGGCTGTGTTGGTTCAGAACAGCGTTGTTGTTGTTGAAGTCCTCTACGGCTAGGCCAGTGATGCCCACTCCCACCAGAATGTCAGCCAGAGCCAAGTTGAGGACGAAACACCAGCTTTGGCTGCTCTTCTTCAGCAGCAGCTTCAGCAATGCAGCTGCCACCAGCAGGTTGATGGAGATGATGAGGCAGGAGGCAATGCTCAGGATCAAACCCATCACCCGGGGCCTCATGTCGCTTTGTGTCATCGGCTGGTTGGAGTCGATGCTGCCAGAAGTCATGCTGACTAAAGGCTGGGTGCTGGTTTGTCCAGCCGAGAGATGATGATGGAAAAGGTTTTGATTTTAAAGTGAATCACACAAAGCCAGATAACAGCTTGACATTGTTGTGATCAGAATAATTTAGTCATTCTGCATCACAACATTAAATCATTTGTAAAGATGTCCAAAAAGAAGCCTCAAATTAAAACTCAAATATTTTCTGGGAACACTGGCAAGAGCCCAGGGGAGTAAAGAATTTAATCCACCGATGAAATATTTCCTCTGACCAATCCCAAAATAATAGTTTTCTGGTCCCTAAAACATCCCCAGAAGGATCCTTTCAGAAAACAGCAGACGGATGGTAAAGAGCACATTTTTATCAGCAGGTCCCTCTTATGCTGTCCCCTCTCACACAGCAGTAAACACACCCCTCTGCTGACTGACCTTTGTCCCAGCCTCCACACAGGAAATACTGCGTTTAATGTCAGTGTGGTGTGTTCATAACTTTTATACTTACATCTATAAATGCGTACAACCTCAATTCTAAAAAGGTATCTGAGTAAAATGTAAATGAAACCAGAATGCAATAATTTCCAGATCTCATCAATCCATATCTATCTATCTATCTATCTATCTATCTATCTATCTATCTATCTATCTATCTATCTATCTATCTATCTATCTATCTATCTATCTATCTATCTATCTATCTATCTATCTATCTATCTATCTATCTATCTATCTATCTATCTATCTATCTATCTATCTATCAGTAAACTGTACGAATGAACAGATGGAGCAGAAATATTTTAGTCATTTTGTTTGAATAACTTATTTATTACTAACTTCAGCCCATGACCAACGGCTGCAGCTCTGCAACACACACTTATCATTGTCTTATTTTCATCAGTGTGTTCAGATTCACAACTTTAAAAAAAAAAAGAAAGCTGATATGATTAGATTTTGTCATTACTTGAAAAAGTGTGTTTTTTTCCTGTCTTGAATAAATAATGTAATCTTTTCTGGTTAATTTCCACCAGTGGTCGCATGTCAGCCTAATGTTCATGTTTGCTAATGTTTGTATTTCCCTGCCTGCAGCTTGTACTGCTCCATCTCTTGTAAATGTCTCTTCATGCATTTCCTTTGAACATTTCTACATCTACTACTACGCGCAAATAAACAAGCATGATTCAGCTCCTCCACTGATGTGTCTGTATCTGGTTTCAGCCTCTGTCTGAGACAGTTTGTGTCATGCACAATGTGGCACTTTTACCAAAGAGGCTTTTTGCAGCACTGTGAGATGAAGAGAGAAGAAAGTTCAGCTTCTTTTACAGAACAGTAAACAAAAAGCTCCAGAGGAGAGCAGAGTGAAGAGAGATAATGTTGAATACAAACTTCTGAAATATTTAGTGTGATGCATTTTCTATTATTTTTCTATATTTTTATGTGTTGATTCAGTGTGTTAATTCTAGCATCTCATCACCAGGTGCATTCAGGCAAACTGTTTTCTTCAGCTTCACTGTGAAAAAGTTTTGAGTAAGAATATGTGATAGAGGTGGTGAGCGGACATTTTGAAACCTTATGAAGCGTGATGTAAGAAATGTATGAATGCCACAGAGAGCTGGATGTAAAGAATTACACTCTGATGATTTAAAACAGTTGCAGAACATGATCAGTTTAACTGCAGCTTTAGTTAAACTCTAACCCTGCTGGCTGCCATCCTGTTTGGCCACAGCGTCCCCAGGAGAGACATAATGGGATCATTTTCCACAAGGATTCACACGCAAATACATCTGGCTAATGATGCTTCCCCTCGGCACACATTCATTACATTATCTGGCATCATACCTGCTCCTCGAGCCACAGGAGAGAGCAGCAACAACGTTCTCTGTTAAATAACAAAATTCAATTATTAAAAAAATATATAATTCTTCATCAGCCACGGCTCAAAGAAACATGATTTTACTTCTTCTTCTTCACTTCAGAAAGTCAGCACATTTCCAACAGTTTTGAACAAAAACTGATCTCTGATGACTTTAGGAATTAAAAACTAGCTGTTTAAACCTGTCCTCAAATTAAATCAGAAGCAAAGTAAACCAAAAAGCATCAGTCAAACTGCAGATGTTGTGAATATACGATCTAAAGTTTTCTGTGCAATATCTTGTTTTGTCCTTGAATGCCTCAAAAAACAAAACAACAACAAAAGATCAATAATAACAGCATCTTATCAACAACAAAGTCTGTGCTGACATTTCATTCAATTCTAACAGAGAACTAAAGAGTTTTAGATTCAGTTTGACCTCAACTTTCCTCTGCTGAAGTCAGCAAAACCAGGCTGACGTTGAATATGACTTAAAGCATTTTTAACCGGCAGTCTACCCGCGCTATCAGATCTGATGTCAGGAGAGTATTTCTGTGCTGTTAAATCTAAATGTGATCTAAATGTAGAAATGTCCTGACACTGTGTTACGCTGCCCATCAGCTCGCAGTTAGTGATGTTACGCTGGAGTCGGTCTGCTCGACCACGTGTCGAGCATGTGACACAGAAGTGTCGTGAGCTTTGTTCCGATACGCTGATTAAGCATGAAAAAAGTCACATGACCACACCAACCGAGGTCTCAATATGATGTATGCGTGTCGAGCTGCTCCTTTTGAAGTGACTGATGTTGTTAATCAGTCAAAGCTTTAAAATGGATTAAATCGCATTGTGAACTAAAGGCTTTTAAGAGGAGATTTTGCTAACAACCATTCATCACTTTGGATTGAAGAAAAGCCTCACATTAGAATGATTTTAGCTCTTGGGTAACAAATGTCGGCGCTTTTTAAATAACCTTGCAAAAAGCAGACTTTAAAGTTAAACATATAAACTTCATCTGGAAGCATCAGAGGAAACGTCTCAGTCTGCTGCTCTGGAGGAGCACGAAAACCTGTGGGACCTTCGTCTCCTCAGCTTCTAATCGTCATCAGCATAAATTTTTAAGGATTTTTTGTAGTTAGTTAATTGCAATTTAACTCTTGTTTCTTTAAGGTACAATTTCTCCAAAGCTGGAGTAGTGTACCAGAAGAGGAGCAGACTGAAAGCTAACATTATTGAGAAAATACTTTTTCAAATTAACAATCTGACAAGCATTGTACAAGTTGTACAAGCATTTTTGTCATAACTCATACTTTATATTTAATTTATACAACTGTATAAAATCAGTAACACGATCACAATCCCCTTTGGACAAGCACCCCTTCCCTCATACGTTCCTGTTTACAAACACAGATGTAGCCGCAAGTAGCCTCCTACTGTCATTACAGGTTGGTATACTTTAAATTACATCATAAGTTTGTTACCTAAGCCAATGTTACCTAACAGCCCCCTTTTATTATTTATATGAACGACAGAAGAAGATATTCACTCATGGTAGAAAACATATCCTTTATTGAACACTTTGTCAAAAATGAGACAAGGATGACAGACGAGCAGTGAGGAAGCCCTGTCAATGCTGTCCTGCTCATGCATCAGACACCCACAGCCTGCAGATGGAGCTCTTTGACCATGTCAAATGTTTCAACACAGTGAGACAATTTCAGGCAGTTGTGTCAAAGTTGACTCGATGTTTCATGAGGCCTCGTTTTCACCATTCCTACTCAGTCAGATTTTCTGCTAACTGGTGTGAGCCTCACACACGCAACACATCACCTCGCATCAATGCGAGCAGTCATGGTGTAGATGTGTAATTATGTAAATGACTAACAGTCAGACACATCGCCTTTGTCAGACTTGAAAGAAATAAAATCGGATATATTGATCAGAGATGGATGTACCTTGATCTGACGTCAGCTTGCGTCAGTTACTGTACTGAGGAAACCCAGTATAGAACAGCTTTTTACTGGGATGCCCCTTGGTTCCACCAGTGGAGGTCTGCATCCACACTCAATAAACACACTCATTAAAATCCAATAAAATTTATAAATGTACATGCTTAATATATCCTATTTTTATAATTATTATTATACATATTAACAACAAGTAGGTTTCTGTAGGGAACCTGTGTAGAGTTATATACCGAGATAAATTACCCTGTTATCACAAGAAAACAGTGTTAAAAAAATACTCGAGCCCATCCGCTGTTGGCCTCCGTTGTCAGTGTCAGTTCTCCAGTCCAATCTTTACACCAGACTAGCAGAACCAGAACCAGGAAGGAAAACCTCCATCAGAACCAGAACCAGGAGGGAACACTTCCATCAGAACCAGGATCAGGAAGGAAAAACATCAGAACCAGGAAGGATGATCATCTTTCTGGATTAGTTGGGAGTGGAGAGGAGTTAACAAGCAGCATAACTCTAAGCCAGGGATACCTGCTGAGAAAGAAGAGAAACACAAATTAATGACAACAACAAAGACAGATATTTCTACATGGCATCATAAGTTGGCATCCCTCTGCATCAACCCAAGAAAAAAGAAAAAAAGGGAAATGGACACCTCCTAAAGAGCCAGTTTGTGAAATTGTGTACCATGAGAACACCAGCCAATGTTGGTGATTATGATTAATAAACCACACATACTTACGTGACATTTCACGATCAACCCCACCTTCACAACTCAGTGCTATTTACATTAGAAAGTTAAAGGACACAAAACATATTAGAAAGAAATTTAATAAAGACAACAATAAACAATGAAAAGTCAGAAACTTGTCAGAACATTTCTGGGAGAGAACAATATTCAGGAATTACAGTAGACCAATCTGAGAACATGTTTCCAAAGTTTGTCTGATGTTTAGCCACATCAGCATCCTGGTTTTATAGAGGGACTGGTCCACTGAGTTTTTCTGCAGCTGTCAGCACGTCAAAGTTTTGTCTTTCCAGTAAAATAAATCAATATCTGTATTTAACAAGGTTGAGTTCAAACACTGGATTTTTAATCCAGAACTAAATTTCTATCTGAAAGTTCACAACCAAACTGAAAAACTATGTTTAAACTGTGGTAAATCCTCAGCTTGACTCATGTTGTGGATGCTCTTCTGGCTGGAAAACTGTAAATAATTTTCTAGATGTCATCCTGTTAGCATGGACATGCCAGAGTGTGTCACAGCACACACAGCTGATGACTCAGGTGAAACTTTAGATTATTCTACACTGAGTCAATCTCAGTAGAATATCAAGATACTGACTGATCACGTCTGCTGAGTCTGAACAAGTCAGTTCTGAGCCGTCTGAGAGGAAAATCCTCCTTTCATCATCCCTCCACCCCCACAAACACCACCCAACCAACCAAAATAGCTCCAACAGAGACACAATGTAGGAATGTTGTTCACCCCTGCCAGACCTTTCAGGACCTTTCCAAACAAAGCGTGGGTCAGCAGTAATTGTGCCCAGTGCCCAGCAGCACCCAGGGAGCCCAGATCCTGTTTTCACCTCTGCCGGCGCCATCTTCCACCTGCTGGGAGGAATTCTTGTGGATTTGGTGTGAAGAAGCATCTGGAGATTTTGGAGGAGTCTGACATTTCTGGAAGATCAGCTCATCAGGAAGGAATTCTTCTGGACGGCTTGTTGCGGTGATGATGTGCATGTTGTGTTGTTATTATTACACATCTTTTTTTTCTTTTTATTCTTTCACTCTGTTGTTTAGTCATCTGTGGAATCAGAGAGGTGATGTGAGGGTCATCTCAACCCTGAATAAGAGGGAAATGTTAAAGTTTTACCCAGATTAAATGAACAGAAAGTTAATGTTGTCATTATAAGTTGTGAGTTAAAAGCATTAAATACTTTGTGGACATGATGGGATGGATTGTGAGGCAGGTTTCTGGGAAACTGATGGTGTCTGTGTTCCTGTCAGAGAGAAGATGTCTTTAAAGCGACGGCTGGTATCCATGTTGCTGTGCTGTGTTTACTGTGTGGCCTCGCTCTTCTGCCTCCATCCAAATCGAAACAACTGCTTCTCCGTCGGAGCTGGGTGAGTTCGTCCACTATCTACTCCCATGTCCCGTTGGATGACACAGAAACTGAAAAATAACTGAGCACTAAGGGAGTTTTCCAGATGATTTTACTTCAATGTGCGCTGCTTGATTCCAGATGGAGGCTGGTTGAACGTGCTCTGTGATAAAAACTAATAAAAGTTATAAAAGTCCAAACATCAGGATCATTGGGCCTCAGCTGTCAACAGGCATTTAGAACAAATTTGTTCTGCTGCTCTTTTTATGAGGATTGTGGAATTCAGGAAGGATTTCCTATGCAGGATTTGTTTTTAGGTCAGGAGAAATCTGCTGACATGACCAATGAGTGTTTGTGTTTCTTGGTCAGTTCATTACCTTACAATAAGATCACAGTCATGTTTTTATCAGAGTTTTTAAAATAACTTTTGGTCATTTAACCTGAAAAAGAGAGCACATAACTCCTGTCCTGGCTGCCTGTGCACTTTGTGCTCCCACTCAGTTCCTCCGATCAGCTGACCAGCTGCTCCTGGTCCTCCTTGGTTCTAAGAGGAATCTCAGAGCGGATGGGACTTTCTACTTTCCTGCGCCCGGGTTATGGAACGACCTACCTCTGCACATTTAACAGACCCAAACACTCTCTATTTAGAAAACCCGCCTTAAAACCCACTTTTACTCACTGGCCTTCAACCAAAGTTGAGACTTGATCTTATATCTTTTATTGTTTGGATTTGATTTAACCTAATTTATTATTTTTATTCCTTGCAGTGAATTTTAATTGTTTATGCTGTAGTTTAATGCTTTTATTCTATATCAGATGTAGTTTCAGCTGTGGCTGGTGATAAAGCGCTGTATATGATGATGATGATGATGATTAACAAAACATTTTGTTATTCTAGAATAAATTAAATACATCAACACTTTAAATTACTCAAATACTATTCCATCAGTGGTTCCACCCTTTTTCTATACCAGACGTGGTCTTTCTTTATCCAAGTCCTGTTTACAAAATGTCATAACTAGAAGCATTCGGAGAGCGCAGATCTCCGGCAAGCCATGGTCATTTATTTTTTACCAGTGATTGTGGTAATTATTTTTTAGTTAAAAGCTCTAATGGCAAAACTATCCCTATTGCCCCATACCGAAGAATCCTTTAAAAAATCTAATAATTTGTTCCTTATTCCACAGAGATTTCCTGAAAATTTCATCAAAATTTGTCCATAACTTTTTGAGTTATGTTGCTAACAGACAGACAGAAAAACCAACATGAAAACATGGCCGCAGCCTTGTTGGTTCTAACTGCTGTTAGAAAGATATCATAGATCCTGTCCTACAGAGGCAACAAATCTGTTATGACCTGCAGATTTATTTACAGAGAGATGAGGACTTATTTAGATTCTCTCTCTAAAAAAAATGCTGCTGAGTCTCTTCAGCTTTCCTTCAGGATCTTGTTCTGACTTGTATCTTGTCCTTCTCTTAGGAATCTGGTGTCAGTTGTCCAACAACTTTACCAGCGTGTACTTCGACTGCTGAGAACCACACTGTAAATCCACTGCGTAACATGTTGGAGCAAACCTGAAGCAGGCATGCCACAGAAGCTGTTGTCAAGGTGTCTTCCTGTAGTCCACCACCAAATAAGAAGAAGAAGAAGAAAGAAAGGAAAGGCAAAAATGTGTCTCAACTGGACTGCAGAGTTTCAATCGACTCCATTCTCTCTGAACTGGGCTTTAACTGCTTGTTATTGTTCTACTAACCTCTGACTACATTTGTTGGTTTAGAAAAGAATCTAACGAGTCTATTTTTCTACTGATGGAGAAGGATGTTACTGATATTTACTGTGTTAAACATAAGTGAGATAGACAAGACATCAGCACTCCTACAGCTGGACACACCCACTCATCGTCCACTTTATCAGCTCCACCAATTCATCTGCTGGTTAACACAAATATCTAATCAGCCAATCACATGGCAGCAACTCAATACATCCAGTCATGTAGACATGGTGAAGAGAACTTGCTGAATTTCAAACTGAGCATCAGAATGATTAAGAAAGAGGATTTACATGACTTTGAACATGGCATGGTTGTTGGCCTGAGTATTTACTGGGATTTTCACACACAACCATCTCTAGGGTTTACAGAGAACGGTCTGAAGAAGGGAACAGGAAACTAAGGCTACAATTCACACGGACTCACCAGAACTGGAAAATAGAAGATGGAGAAACGTTGCTGGTCGGATGAGTCTCCATTTCAGCTCCACATTAATATAATAGGTTCAGAATTTGGTGGAAACGTCATGAAAACATGGATCCATCCTGCCTTGGATCAATGCTTCAGGCTGCTGCTGGTGTATTGGTGTGATGGTGTAAATGGTGTAAGGGTGATGGCTACTTCCAGCAGGATAATGCAACAAAGCTCAGATCATCTCCAACATCTTCTAGAACATGACAATGAGGTCACTGGACTCCAATGACCTCCACAGCCACCAGATCTCAATCCAGTAGAGCAGCTTTGGGATGTGGTGGAACGGGAGATTCTCATCATGGATGCAGCCGACAAACCTGCAGCAACTGTGTGATGCTGTCATGTCAACATGGAACAAAATCTCTGAGGAATGTTTCCACCACCTTGTTGAATCTATGACACTAATAATTAAAATAGTTCTGAAAGACAAAGGGGTCTGACCCAGTACTAGAAGGTGGTCCTGATAAAATGGATGGTGAGTTGAGCTTTCCAAGTGAAATTCTTGGTAATCAGTGAGTGTTATGGTAATAGCTCCAAATTAGCCTTCTGCTTCATTTAGCAGGAAAACATGTGTCCAGATAAGGTCAAAAAATCCCTAAAGATGGGAGGAAAACAGGGAAGGTATGACTGAAAAGAAAGAACTCATGTAAGACAGAGAAAGAGGTATAAATAAAAGAATAGACTATCCTGACTCACCGCATGTTCAGAGCTGTCAGCAAGTCCAGCAAAGTTTTACTTGTGTTCTCACACATCAGACTAGGACCAGATGGACCAACCTGAGAAGATTAAAACTACCCCTAAATGATAACATTTGGCTTGTTTTTAAGTAATGTGGTACATTTGTGCATGAAACACAATCTTCATGTGTGTAATTCCAAGCACATATTTACATATGTGTTACTAATTTGTCACCACAGTGGAGATACCTGATGAGCTGCTGAATTTATTCAACATTTATACAACAAAAATGACAAAAACTGTGGAGGTAGTTGGAATTTTGTGATGCAAAGGACTGAAACCTTTATTTATACAGAGAGTCCTATAGAGGCACAAGACAGACCTGTTTACTTAACCTCACATGCATGTCTTTGGATGAAAGAATCCAGCTACCGTGCATATCTCTGTGACCCTGTTTACCTTCCTCGGGCAGAATCAATTTCATTGACTGCTGATGTTTTCTGACTACAATAAGTTGTAGTGTAGGCTGATGTGTTATACTGAGGAGTTTCTCAGCTCTTCCTTGTGTTGGGTTATATCAAGTTAACAAGCTGCTAATCCGAAGCTGAATTGTTTTGCTCTAAAACTGAGATATGAAGTTAATGAGTTTTATGAACAGTTTCACATCTGAGATGCTCGAAAGAGAAATCGATGGTATGTAACAGTTGTATTTAAGTGCAGATATGAACAAGTTACAATCACTAACAGCTGGAATTTGGTAAGTTGTGCCAGTGAAGCTTTTTAGTGAAATGGGTGATTACGAGAGTCAGTTGGGATTTAAAATGAATTGGATGTAATTTTTAATACCACCTTAAAAGATGTATAACACAAAATATGGACTCACCACTGAGGATTTTCATCTAACTATTTTAAATTTGGCACAGAACTGTTTAATTTAACAGCTAAACATCTTAGGTTTTTAAAACCACTCTCAAAATGATTAAATAAAGTCACTATATTATAAAAATTGGTAAAAATCTAAATTTTCCAACAAGCCTGCTTTTAAAAAGTGTTTGCAGAACTTGGTGAGCATTTTGAGTGATTGTCCGGAAACGAGAGCAGTCAGTTAAAACAATGGAAATGATTTAAAATCTGAATCAAGGTGGTAATTCAACTATGATGATAGAACAAGATGTTGGTTGTTTTTCATCAGCTGTGTCTAACGTTTGGAACAAGTACAAACAAAATAGGAAGGTTGTAAAATGGAAACATACAGTTTGAGCAGGCAGGACACCAACAGAAATATCATCACAACGGAAATAGAACTGACTGAAAACAGAAAATGTTCATAAGGAATTAAAACATGACTGGGCAGAGATGAATGTCGGTGTTTGGAACTGAGCGGTGAGAGACCAGCAGAAGGAAATCAGATTTACATTCAGAAAAAACAAATGTTAACCATGATTAAATAAAAAGCAGTTAAATAAAGGTTTTGTGTTATATGTATGATTTTTTTCTACTAAATAGCAAAAACTTAATAATATATAAAGTAATAAAATAATAAAAACTAAAGGAACATCTTTGGTTATTTCATAAGTTTTATTTGAGGTTGTCCTTGTTGTAGACAACTTTACTTTTTCACATTTTTGTAAAAAAACTAATGGTTTTATGTTTATTCCATACCTTCTGAAAAAAACCTGTCAAAACAAAATGGGATTTCTGAAACAGATCTTTTACTTATGCTTTACCAATGTATACATAGGCAACAAATAAAATTTACAATCCTTTACATTACACTGCTTCAGTAAAACCTTAGACTATAATCTGTTGTTATAAATGTATATTTCACAAGTCGGTCTTTTCATTTAAATCCCACTTATCCTGTTTTATTTCTATTTAACCTCAAAGCTCATACATGGTATGATAATTACAACAGTTATACTAGATAAAATGTTAACATCCATCTAGACCAAGATTTGTTTAGTTTAAAGTTTATATATTTTGCTAAGTAGATGTTAGTTATATTCAGGGACTGTGTTTATATGTCATAAAATGGAATAATATAATATCGAAAAGGAAAAGATGGAAATGGATTTTTATTAAAGTACTATTATTCAAAATCAGCAAGCTAAAATGGATGCATCTGGCCTGCTGTAATACTTTACCATGATTCCCATGATATCCTGTCTTTCTGAGGCATATTTTACTCCCACTGATGTAAAACAAATTTAAACGAAGCACAAATTAAAACTCCAAAAATGACTGAAAATTAAATAAAATACTGTTTTGTATGAATAAATTACGACCTATTTGGATTTGAGACTACGAGGCAAAGAATAAAAGAAAGTTATTTAGTTTTTCCCCTTTAACCAGAACGATCTGGCTTGTTTACAGGGATATTACGGTGACCTTGTTTTGTCTTTGTTAGTACCATACACAGCAGTTTATTTTGATGCCGTAAACGGAAATCATGTTTGCCCCACTTCCGGTCCGGACTTTGCCGCTAGCTGAAATGGGAAGCTACAGCAGACGATAAGTTTCCTGCTCACAGTTTTTTAAAGTCAGTGCACGAACATTCATCGAGTCATGGCAAGCAAAGAGAAATAATAACTGCGGATCGTCTCTACACCACAGGTACGTGATACCTCACCTGGTCGTCATGGTGACGGATTACCTGCCGGTTAGTTGGCTAACAAACGGGCTACTTATCTTGAGAAGTGTTAGCTGAGAAACCGATAGCAGCCATCTGCCGCAAGCTGAGCGTTTCAAATAGTTGGAACATATTTCTCTGTAAAATAGACAAATAACATGTGTGTTTTCCTTTTATTGAAGCTGTATATACAAACAGAGAATTTGTACTGTTGTATAAAATAGCGTTTTGACTTCAGGTAATTGGTTTTAATGATAAATAACTTCCCTCTCGTGACACTGTTGCTGTCCCCTAACTGTCATCAAACGGTGTTCCCTCACAGCCAATGAAATTGCTGTAAATATTGATTGACTGATCACTCAGCCAATAGAAAGCTCAGAACAAACATGACGGCTCTTCTCTTGGCGTTCCTTGTGGCGGGCGTCTCTTTCCGGCGCAGTATGCTGGGATGCTGATGCTGAGCAGCCGTGTAGATCTGTAGCATCGTTACATTTAAATGGTTGCCGACATGCTGTACTGTCAGAGGCTGCAGCATTGTGTTGACCTCTGCCTGGGCTTGTTCCTGTTCTTAGCGGGGCTGCAGCAGGTGGAAGCTGCCGCCGCCGCCACGGAGATGGCCAGCCTGAACTGGAAGCCATTCATCTACGGAGGGATGGCCTCAATTGTCGCAGAATTTGGTATGTGATGCATCACAGCATACAGACATTGAACAACCAAAATTGAACTGGGTATATTATAAACTGTGGCTGTTTCACATGTTAAAAGTAAATTGTGTTGTCAGCTGCTGAGATTTTCAGCCACTGGGAAATGTGCAGCAGCGTCTGCTTAGTGGTGAAAACTCTGGTTTCAGAGGGGAACTGATACTGCAGCTGAATAAATATCAAAGCTGTTTGGTGAAAATTGTATGAATTATTCTGTTTGTGCATGGTTTACAGACTCCGAACTAGGCAGGTTGTTGGGACGAGATGCAGTAATATGACTATTAGTCCCATTATGCATCTTAGTTTTCTGAAAAATTATATTTAGTTTGTGTGCTGCATATGAGACATTTCTTTGAACCTTATCCCCAATTGTTTATTTAAAAAAATTACAATATTGAAAGCTAAATATTTAATTACTTTTTAGCATTAATTTAGCATTTCTTGTGCGTTTCATGGTAAGAAACATACAGCTACAAATAATTTGCAATCTGTTATTTTTAGTGCTAGCTTTTCTGTTGAAAGCACCGTCTTTTCATTTGACTTTTTTATTCTTTTTCTTATTTATTTATTTATTTTTTAATTTTCAGGGACGTTTCCCATCGACCTGACTAAGACACGGCTTCAGGTCCAGGGTCAGTCCCAGTACACGGAGGTACGCTACAGGGGCATGTTCCACGCCCTCTTCAGGATTGGCAAGGAGGAGGGTATCCGGGCGCTCTACTCCGGGTATGAAACAGGCATTTTTCTTCACATTCTTTATACATGACCAATATATGACCAAAAATAGCCACAAAAATATCATTTTATTTCATACTTAATGTAAGAGTCACAGATTTTTGTCCAAGCAGAGATGATTTACTGCATAACTATTACTTTTTGATAGTTCTGGTGTTATTGGGGAGCTTGTTTTGGACATTTTTATAAAGCACAGACACACATGAAATGTTTGTTAGAAGGAATTAATGGAAGACTGAATAACAGAGTTCCACCTGTCTGCAGGTTATTCGTATTAGCATGTTAACAAAATGATCCATCCTTGCAAGTTTACAGTTTTTGACTCTAATACTGACAAACTTCTTTTGAGTTGCTGCTTTTTAATGTTAGAATGACCCGACTGCACAATGCTAAAGCAAACAATATGACCCCCTCATTATTACATTACAATCAGAACCTGAAAATGACTTAATAAATGCCGACTCCTGACTTGTAAAGCGGTGGGTCATATTCCTGTGATTTTCAATAAGTCTGTATTTCATGGTGCTCGCATATTTGCTTAAGTTCATATATTTCTGCAGCTAACTTATATCACCTCTCTGCTCAGGATCTCCCCAGCGCTTTTGAGACAAGCTTCTTATGGGACAATCAAGATAGGAACATACAATTCTCTGAAGAGGCTGTTTGTCAGCCGCCCAGAAGGTGAGCGCCACCATCTTTTCCTGGGATATCCAAGCCTCTGTTTTTCTGCTAACCTTTCTTACAGTCTGTCATCATTAAGATGTGCAAACGTCCAGGCTGCCAGCAGTGAAGGAAACCCTGCTTTTACGTGAAAGGATGTAGTTACAATCAGTTAAATCTTGACAGGACTCAACACACGTATGTCTGGAACATTATTAGACCTTTTAGCTGAACAAATGGGAATGATGGTACATGGTTAGAGTCAAACTGACAGTATATTTAACCCTTAAAACTCCAAGTCACTTTCCGCCTGATTTTAATGTAAAAATGTCAATAAAACTCAACCTTTTAATCCCAGTCAACATGTTTTAGGACAGCCTCAGTTGTCAGATTATGAGGCTAAAATGATGTAAAATGAATGTAACAACAGCTATAGCAGCATAAAGGCCGACCAAAACAAGAAAAAAGAATTTATTACTAACAGTACTTTGTAGAAATAACACACAGATCAACAGTGATCAAGCAGATCTTTTTTTATGCTACTATTTACCTACTGTCCTCAATAAAATCAGCTCCAACTTAGCACCACCCTGCATCATAAAACATTTTCTTGACTTTATTCAACCCATCGAGAATTATTATTTTTCTTCTTTTCAGACACACATAGAACTTTCTGCTCACTTATTGATCTTTGGCTGCTCCTGAATGGACATTACCATCAATGTAAGCTAGCTGATGGGTGGAAAGGCGTTAACACAGTATTAATAGTGACCTTTTTTTTAATGAAAATGTGATAAATAATGGTGTTATCATTTTAAATTTACCATGTAGAGTCTCTGAATAAACACTACATTTTGTGGCTGGATTGCAAACCTCCTGGACGGTATATCACCTAAAGCAGGGCTACTCAGTTCGGTCCTACGAGGCCTGCAATCCAGCAGGTTTTCCATGTATCCCTGCTCCAACACACCTCACACAAATTAATGAGTCATTGTGACAGTCTGTTAGAGCCATTTCATTTGATTCTGATGTGTTGAAAACACCAGAATCAAACAACAGTCTACATTGAAAACCTGAGTAGCCCTGACCTAAAGGGTAAGCCATCCATCACAGTTTACCCCACAGAATTACACACTACTGTTACAGAGGAATGTTGATAACATACACACTATCGCTTGTGGGGCACCGAAGATCTAGTGGAGTTTTAAGTGTTAATGTAGAGTCAACCGGTCTGGACAGACTTAGACTCCAGCGCCCCACAAGCTACAATAAAATATTTATTATTATTATTATTATTGATCTTTTACTGTGGGAATTAAACACATTATTGACGTCTCATGTTTACAGGACAACAAATGTTGGAAAACCACACTGGTTTCCCTTCAACAAATCTTTGTTGGTATATTTTTCTCAGGTGTTAACATCTCAGCGGCAGGTTGCTGGTTACATCATTCTTTCACTGATCATTCATTCCTCTCACTTCTTTTTCTTCTGTTTGGACTCAAAAGGTTTGTTGTTCAAACAGCACAGAAACCCTGTGGGTCTTGTCCTTTCTTTGTTTTGGGATATTTTGCATGCATACTGGATGTTCTGGTGTCATTTGTTTTACAATGGATGAAAAGGAGTTAATAATACTCTCTTTTTTTCTGTTGTAAATATTTCTTTATATAAAGTGTTGGGCTTTACTGCAGCTGAGAAAAATTTCAAACTTTTAATACAGGGTTCCCTCTAGAAATCAGTAAAGTCACTTTAGCCATTTGCATTTAGTTTAGTTTGAGAACCATCAGAAGTAGGTTTGGTAACCAGTATGTGAGGTGGAGTTTATCCTGGTTACGTTGGTGCGATTACATTAACCCCTTCTGAAATATTTTTATTGAACACATTTCTTCTCACATAATTACTACAACATGGATCTTTCAGTGTTGTGTCAGATTGTCAACCTTTATATTTTATATTATTTAAGATCAGCACTTCAAATCCGAGACCACGGTCCTCAGACAGAACAGGGTGGGGTGCCCTCTCCGAGTTTGGAATGAGGTCCTGTTCCAAATGGAAGAGTTCAAGTATCTCAGAGTCTCATTCAGGAGTGGGAAGGATGGAGTGGGAGATTTACAGGTGGATTGATGCAGCGTCTGCAGTGATGTGGCCTCTGCATCAGCCTGTCATGGTGAAGAAGGAGCTGAGCTTAAAGACGAAGCTTTCGATTTACCGGTCGATCTACGTTCCTACCCTCATCTATGGTCACCAGCTGATACAAGCGGCTGAAATGAGTTTCCTCTTCAGGGTGTCTCGACTCTCATTAGAGATACAGTAGGGTGAGAAGCTCCGTCATCCAGGAGGAGATCAGAGTAGAACTGCTGCTCCTCCACATCCAGAGCCAGTGTAGGTGGATCAGGCATCAGGTTAGGATGCCTCCTGGACACCTCCCTGGGGAGGTTTTTGGGGCATGTCTTTTTAGGAGGCAGACCCAGGACACACTGTAGAATCAGCATCTTTCGGCTGGTCTGAGAACACCTTGGGGTTCTATCGGATGAGCTGGAAGAAATTGCCGGACAGATGCTGGCTTTCTCTGCTCAGGCTGTTACCCTTGCGATCTGTTCTCTGGATGGAGTATTTAATCAGCCTGAACAGAAAATAATGTGCCATAGGTTAAACGTCTGCCTGTATTAAGGTGTCAGATAGAGATGGAGGGACTCAGGTGGTCGCTTCATGATGGGTGCAGACACGTCGACAGCCAGATGGCTTCCTGCTGCGTTTATCAGTAAATGACTGGCGCCACGATGTTGGAGAAGTTTATGACCACAGGTCCGTCTCCTCTGCTCCCATCTATCTCCCTTTTTATCTGTTGACTGCTTCCTTCCTTATCTGTCACCACTACTTGTCAACAACATTTCATCCATCATTAAGCTGAAGAGCCAGTTGTAAATAAAGCAAGCACAATACTGTGGAGACCTCAGTGCTGGCTTTAGTGTGAAGTTTTATTCAGATTTGGTGTTTTGTTGTACAAATTTTATTAAACTGCTAACAGTGGAGCACCGGTCATGGTCCACACATGGAGTGTAGTAAGTTTTCCGCATGAAGAGTTATGAATAAGTGTAATGGCACCAATGAAACCTGGGTAAGGGACACCTGCATTTCATTTTTGATCTGCTTAACAACTCATGATGGTCCTGAAACTAAAGATGGGGCGAGTATGAAATAAAACTTGAGGGTCTAAATTTTTTTTTCTGTTTTTTCAAGAAAAAGCACTTTTATTTGTTCCTGTTGATTGTTTGCCTTTCCAACCTGCATGCTCTGTGCCACGATGGTGCCACTGTGTTTTGAATGCTTGTTTTGATACAGGCTTGGGTTTGCCCTGTGGTTGTGGTGGGATCGAGCGCCTGTTCCCCTGCCCATAAAATGAGCGGCGCCAGGAACGCCACACTAACTGTTGGTCAGATTGATCAAGGATTACTGTAACTATTGTTCTAAACTCAATCCCTTACTATTCTTATTTTGTCTCCTCCTCCTTCTCCCTCTTCCTCCATTCTAGACATCATTCTGGGTTCCTACTAATAAGATCCACCACTTGCTAACACTGACAAACTCAAAGTTTAATTGCTAACAGCATTAATTCTGGTTTTGGTCTGCTTGGACATCAGGTGGGTGGAGTTTGATTTACAGAGATGTTTTTTTGACTGTTTAAAATAACTCCACCCACATGATGTTCCACAGCAGATATCTTCACTCCTGCAAAGAAAACCTAAATTAGATCTCTTCCATTTTTACAAAACTCTGTTTCTGATGTCAGTGATAGACACTCATTTCTAAAGAAAATCACCCTTAATTTATTTTCTTTTTCTCTGTGATTTTGTTTTAGAAACACTCAGATTTCACAGCAGTCCTGAAATCAGCTTAACTGAAATAATTTAGTTATGTTTTAATTAAGAAGTTCTGTCTTTTAATGTGTCATAATTAAGTGTTGTAAAACACTCCGATCTCCAGTGGGTTCAGCCAGTGAAATAACAACATAATAATATAAAAATAACTTTTTCCAACATTTTCCAAGTAAATCAACAAGACGTTTACATTTAATGAATCGTCCTTTTAGAAAACATTTTGAACAACCTGAAAGTTTTGGAGAAAAATAAGTGTGAACAATATTTTGCCTCAGTTATATATTTACCTGTTTTATGTATTTAATATTTTTGCTCATATATTTTATATATAAAAATATAAAGGTTATATTTATATTTAGGATATGCAAAAAAATATATATATGTAAATATATATTTATATTAAGGCTGTCAAAAATAACACATTAACAGCGGTAACTAATTTATGTAATAAATTGCATTAAAAATTTTAACGCATGCGCAGCATCTGTCATTAATGATGGCAAGACATGGAGATGTCACCCTAAAGGTGAGCTGGCTCACTATGGATTTGATTCACACCAGTGGGAGATGAGGATGTTTTAAAACCCACACTTTTCCTGGTAAGAGGATCCAACATCTGCACTTTTCCTGCATTTAAAAAAAAAACAGGTTCAGATATCTAGGGAGAGTGAAACAGCAAAAGGAAGCAAAGAGATGTATTCTCTAAATCAGTGGTGCTGTACAGATGTTAGAGATACAGGTCTGATCCTTAATGGGCCGTAAATGTAATTTGAGACGTTGTGAACAGGTTCTGAGATACAAATCAGAGCAGGACGCAACGAAGCAGCTGACAGGTGGTAGAAAGGATTTATACTTCAGTTATGCAGGGGCGGGTCTGGAAAGTTTGATTAGGAGCCAGACAGGAGTACTGGCCAGCAAAAGAGGGGTACAAATGAGATATATTTTATAAGGTCTGGATTGTATGTAATATTGAACTGATTATTACAACTAAAATGATCATCTAATGTAAAAAAGCAAAGAAAAGCCATTTGCTCTTTATGATGATACAATACAGTAAAATGGGCAGATTTCAGGCATAATCGTAGATTGTTATTAATCATGACTAATCTGTAAGCTGTGATTAACCTGATTAAAAATTTAATCATTTGACAGCCCTAATTTATATATATTTACATGTTTATAAATGAATAATTATTTTATTTTAATGTCATCATTTTTTATTTTCAAGTTTACATGTAATGTCAGACTTTTAAGTAAATGTTATTAACTTCACATATAAAAGTTTTTAAATGTATTTATTTTATTTATTAGAATTTTTATATTATTTCTGTTTATTTTACATAATAGCTCCACATGGATTACAACTTCCAGATCACAAAGGATCCAAAAATCCTCAGGTATCTGGAAGTGAAGAATCCAGTAATTTACATTATATAACTTTTCCAGATCTAGAAGTTATTTTAAATGTATATGTGTACATTTCCACATGTGTGTAGTAATCCTGACTCACCTCATAACACAAACTGGAGTTACATCTATTACATCATAAGGTTAGAAAAGATGGAACAAGTTAGCCCCCTGCATTGGAAATGTACATTTAAACATAAAAAATGAAACCACACCTGGACAAATTAAGAATTACAGTTACTTTTAATAAAAATATTATGTCTTCTATGTTATTCTCACATTTACCAAATCCATCCTGTGGGCCAGATTGGATCCTCTGGGTCTGGTTTGTTTGACACCTCTGTGTATTGTTTGGGTCAGAACATAACAGTATAAAACAGATCTCTGTCTCTGGTTATAAGTGATACAATCTGAACAAACACCTACCACAACAATGAGTTAATAAAGCCAAACATACAGTAAAGGTAGACGATGAAATCACATTTGTAATGGCTCACTTCTGCTGGATGCAGCACTGATCAACAGAAATAGAGAAAAAAATCAATTTTATCTGTAAAATCTAATTCACAGCTCTTGTCTGTGGTCTGATATATTTAAAGCCAAAAGCTAGAAAATGTGAAAGATAAATCCTTTTCATTTACTATTAACAGCTGACTGATATGGAAGTAACAGCCAGGAGCTCCTCATTAAACTATTTATTATGCTGTTTAATTCATAGCTCTGGACATATTGTTAAGACTTATACGGTTAGATGATTTCAGGACAAAATTAAAGCAGCTCAACAGAACACAAGTGTTAAATAATTATACAAATGTTTTACCTCCAACAAAACTGGCTAGTGTACGAAACATAACAAAAACACAGTGTCTTCAAACACAGGGCTGTGCAGTCCAGATTTACACGCTCCGTTACTGGCTGATCTTTGTTTATGTGTCATTTCTGGCTTCTGGTTTGTGTGTTTACATCATTTTTTTTATCTTTTTGGCAGATGAGACCATGGTCATCAATGTGTTCTGTGGAGTTGTATCTGGAGTGCTCTCCTCTTCTCTGGCCAACCCCACAGATGTTCTCAAGGTGAATATTAATGCTACGCTAAGGCCAAGGCTCAGAAACGTTATGTCTTTGTTGATTTATAGAAGCAGGGCTCATTCATCCATTCATCAATTTTTTTACATTAATCTGAAGCCAGGTTGTGGAGGCAACTGGTTCAGGAGGGAGACACAGGACTTTTTCTCCTCAGCAACACTCTCCAGCTCCTCCTGGAGGATCCCAAGGCAGTATAAGAACAGAGGATGTATAATCCCTCCAGCAGGTCCTGGATCTGCTCCGTGGTCTCCTCCCAGTAGCACGTGGCCACAAAACCTCCAGAGAGGCGTCTATCAGATTTCTTGAACCACTGCTGACTCCTTTAGATCCAAGGGAGCAGCAGCTCCACAACATCCCTCCAGATGTGTGAGCTCCTCACCTGATCTCTCCAGTTAAACTTTAGGAAGCTCATCTCAGCTGCTTGTATCCATGATTTCATTCTTTCAGTCACCATGGGAGAGGGTTGGAGCGTAGACTGATAAATTAAGAGCTTTACCTTTCAGCACAGCTCTCGCTTCACCACAACGGACTGGTGCAGCATCCCCATCACTGCTGATGAAGACCCAATCTATCTGTTTATCTCTGGCTCCATTCGAACATCACTTAAGAATAAGATCCCCAGACACATGAACTCCTCTGCCTGATTCCTAATTTGCAGGGCTCAGATGCTGATTTTAACCCAGGAAGTTCCTGTAAAACATCTGTGTGGAGTAGAGTAACCTTTAATCCAGGTGGACACACACTGGTTGGTAGCTGTTGGTCAGGAAAGTTAAAGCCGAAGGTTTGTTGTTGAAGTATTCATGACACTTAAAACACATCTGTAAATCAGAGGACTTGTGTTCTTTCAGATCCGAATGCAGGCTCAGGGCAGTTTGCTCCAAGGCAGCATGATGTCCAACTTCATTAACATCTACCAGACGGAGGGGACCAGGGGGCTGTGGAGGGTAAGTGGTGGGGTGACGACATCTCAGCACCAGTTGTTGTGTAAAAACATCCCATTCTGATTTATTGTCTTTGTGCTCCTCTTCCTCAGGGTGTCATCCCCACTGCACAGCGGGCGGCCATTGTCGTTGGCGTGGAACTTCCTGTCTATGACATCACCAAGAAGCACCTCCTACGCTCTGGCCTCATGGGAGACACTATTTTGACACATTTCATGTAAGTCTTTTTTCCTCTTTCCAGTCACAGCTGATGTTAGCTCTGTGTATTAACAACATCCTGCATATTTACAGCTCAAGTTTCACCTGCGGCCTGGCAGGGGCGCTGGCCTCCAACCCGGTAGATGTGGTCCGGACACGCATGATGAACCAGCGGGTTTTGTCTGGAAGTCCCACATACAAAGGAACACTGGATGGAGTGATGAAGACGTGGAAGAACGAAGGCTTCTTTGCTCTCTATAAAGGTTTCTGGCCTAACTGGCTGCGACTGGGGCCTTGGAACATCATTGTATCCTTTAAAAAGGGGAACATGGAAAACTGTCTGGAATATCTGAAATATTTCATTTGTTCAGATGCATTTTAGAATAGATCTTTAGTTTCTAAAATTATAACGTTTTTACTTCAAGGATGTGAAGATACTAACATGATACAAAAAAGTTTAGCGAAAAGAAAGTTAACCCTCTTTCACTTCTAAGGTTTAATGCATCAGGATGTTAAAAAAAAACAAAAAAAACAGAGGAGTTCATGGTCAAGTTGCCCAGGTCCTGTAGCTGCAGAACAAGCCCACATCATCATCCCTCCACCGCCGTGCTGACAGCTGCTATTTCCACAATAGTCTGGTCTGTCCAAAGGACATTGTTCCAGAAGTCTTGTGGCTTCCAAACAAACCATACTTGGCCTGAACTTTAACATTTAACTTGCTAAATGAGGCCTTGAGTGTT
This sequence comes from Melanotaenia boesemani, assembly GCF_017639745.1. Classification (NCBI taxonomy): domain Eukaryota; kingdom Metazoa; phylum Chordata; class Actinopteri; order Atheriniformes; family Melanotaeniidae; genus Melanotaenia; species Melanotaenia boesemani. The sequence goes on along the minus strand of NC_055696.1, from coordinate 29,077,210 downwards.
TCAGATGTAGGTCTTGGGTTTCTTCCATGAACTTGCTGAGTCATTCTCTCCTGGGAAGATTTTCAGCTGTTTTGTGAATAATCTTTCCGTCTGTAGAATGATGGACTCCAGATAGGTTGGAAATGGCCTTAAAACCCTTCCCAGATTGATGGTTCGCAACAGTTGCTTCTCTAAGATTTTTGCCGATGTCTTTCCTCTTTGGCATTGTGTTAACACACCAGAACGCAGCACAGCAGCAAACAGACAAACTTAGCAGCTCCAGACTTTTCCGTGGAAGCCGTGAGGGTGGACTTTTTCTACACTCCTCATCTTTGTTGGAGCTTAGTTATTATCACCTCTGCCAAGGCGGAGGTCATGTATTCAGTAGCGCTGGTTTGTCTGTGTCTGTTAGCAACATAACACACAAGGATTTTGACTAAATTTCCAGGAAATCTCAGAAATGGAAAAAGGAACACGTGATTAGATTTTTGGGTTGATCCGGATCACCCCCTGATCCAGGAATTTTTAAAGGATTTTTTACTATGGGAAGACAGGGATAATTTTGCCATTAGAGCTTGTAACTGAAAAATAATGCCTACAATCAAAAAAAAAAAAATTACAATGGCTTGTCGGAGGTCTGCGATTTCTGAGTGCTTCTAGTTGTTTGATAACTAACAGCACAGTGTTCTACATGTCCGGTGGAATTTACCTTATTATAAACAGACATTAAACCTTTGAATAAGATGATGCTGTTAATTAAAATAATTTGCAGTGGACGTGAAAGGAAATGTAGAATAGGGATAATTATGCTTTTATAGAATTTGTGGTGAAAAAGATTTCACATCCTCGACCATAGTAGAGGTTTTAAACATGCTGTGTGACTATCTGTAGCTATACAGGGGGGTTTTCCTAATTCTTGATTAAAGGTAGGGAAGTACCCCCATATAGCTTCAGCCCTGTAATGTACTCAAACAGGTCTTAATTTCTGCATATCAGCTCGTTTTAAAGCTAAATTTAGTAGTTTTCTTTCAGTCCATCTACAGTCATTGTGTACTAATGGGTCACATCCTGAATAGCTGTAATCTTCTATTTTCCAGGAATTTAGTAAATCTGAGTGAAATCTTACAGAACAAATAACTTTCCACCATTTTTTTATTTAAATGCTGAGCGTCAGTACGCTGAAGACAAATGATCCATCCGAACTTTTCTCCTGTTTCAGTCTGACTCTGGTTATGATGGAAATCCTGATGTTTTTCTTAACTAAAGCCCCAGTTCTTCATCACCTTCGAGCAGCTGAAGAAGCTCCCTTTCTAACTGGAGCAGGAAGTCGGACTGCACTGGTTTACTGGACTGTGTCAGCTTTGGCACCAGTACGCTCACACTCCTCCTAAAATCAGAGGGAATGACACGGTATCCATCATCTACCCACACTTTTCTTCACCGTCACTGTTTCTATTTTAATGCTGACTGTTACGTTTATGACCCCCACATCCCCCTCTGACGCTCATCAGGCAGCTAAATGTGTGAAAGCTTTGAAGATGAAGCTTGTAACTGATGGAAAACGTTAACTACTGTGGAAATGTCAGTAAAAGGGCATCTGTGCATTTTTGAAAAGTCTGAATGTTGAAAGCCTGTGTTTAAAAAGCAGACACTGCATGTAATCTGGTTTAAAAATTACTACTGAATGTTTAGGAATAACACAGAGGAGTGGAACAAATGAAAGGTCGACTGTTACAGAAGTGAAATGAAGAGAAATAATGAACAGCAGCATTTCTCTTCAGTTAGACTCAGTTGTGTTTTAGATGCTATAAAAATGGTCAGTTCAGCTGAGCTGAGCTACAGAATCACTCAAACTCTGTATGAATTTATTTATTTATTTATTTTTAATAATGAGAGAAAACCTCCAAATGTCGGCGCTGTTAAAAGTTTTACAGCCTGAACCAAAGCCTCTAATGAGAAGAATTAGACATTTGTTCCCATTCGCCCTTTGTGTTTTATATCAGGAAAAATTGACTCATTCAGACTCACACACATACAGGTGGATGTGTTTCATGTAAAGCAGGTGTGTAGCAACCAAACTGTAATAATGGCCAATAACGTAGTCATTTGACAATTTAAATTGATTATTTTACTGGCTTTATTACGTTTAAAATGGTCAAAATTATTATGTTACTGGCTTTATTACGTTTAAAATGGTCAAAATTATTATGTTACTGGCTTTATTACATTTAATTATTATGTTATTGGCTTTATTTAATTTAAAATAACCAAAATAGCTACGCTGTTGGTTGTAAAATGGCCAAAATTATGACGTTATTAGCCTTTATTGCAGTTTTGGTTGTGGTAAGGTGTACATACAAGGCCTCTTTACCTGTCACATTTCTCTTTGTGCCAAAGTGCATTTGTTACATTTCTCTGTAAAATGTTCCTGTACTTGGATTTGATGCATGAAGACAACATGTTTGTCCCATCCTTTAAACTCCAGACCAGACGTCCTGTTTTCAGTCAGAATTAAGGTGTGTTGCATTCAGTAAAAAAAAACTGCTGTTTTTCTGAATTAACATAATTTTACCATTACAGTTATAGTTTCACTCAGGGGATAAAAGACCTCTGTCTTGTTTGTCCAGATAATCTGCTCAGCTTCTCTGCATCTGTTTTCTCCTGAGAAGCCCCATCGTGTCCCGTTGGTGGACTTTCATTCAGTCTGACATTGTTTGGACTCATTCAGGTCTCAAAAGTCTGGAAATGATTTTATCACTTTTTTGTGGTTGTTCATACCTGAGACTTCATCCTCAGTGTCACAGTCTTATTAATTCAGAAAAACAGAAAAAAAGGGAACGAAAAGTTAAGTTTTATTTTATTTTAATTTATTTTAATTTTTTTTATTTTATTTTATTTTATTTTATTTTATTTTATGCAGTACACTTCCATACAGTAGAACCTAAACTAAAGTGTCTTCAAGTGAATGCAATGGGCTTCCATAAGTCAGTGATACAAGAGATTAAAAGAAAAACATCTCCTGCTGGACTCCCTCACCGTCACCATCATCACCACCACCATCACCACTATCATCATCACCATCATCATCACCACCACCATCACCACTATCATCATCACCATCATCATCATATGCTTGATTTTAGAAGCTTTATGTATTTATTTTAGCAGATGAATGTGTTGTTTTCTTGCCTTTTCTTTAGAGCTTGATGTTTTTGTAAATTGCTGATAAAACCTTGTTATTACATGATAATGATGATAATCTCCAGCGAGGTAAAGATGAAGTGTGTCGGCCTCCTGATCTGCTCTGCTTTTGTTTTTTTGAAGATTTAAACTCATTTCCATTCATACGCCTCCTCCTGCCTTTTTTATACCCTGAGACTGAAGAGGGTTTTGTGAATCTGGGTTGGTTCTGCTTTTTAGAATAAAAAAACAACAACATTACATAATTTTTAAAATTGAAAATAAAAAAAATGAATAAAAAATGAAATAAGATGAAATCAAACATTGGCCATTGAATGAGTCAGTGGTTCTCTAAAAAATTCTCCATCTTCTGGTTCAGTCTCTGCTTTTTTTGGAGCAGTTCATAGCTTCCATCTTGTTATCGTCTCCAGCCAGAGCAGCGTGTCAGGTTTGAGAAGATTATGTCTGTGTTGAAGTGAGGATGTGTTAATAGAGGTGTGAAGTTCCTGGAGGGTCTCAGCCTCACGCTTTATTACCTGCCCATCAGCCTTTCATCTGTTAATAAAGCTTCTCTGAGCCATTGAGTCAGCAGATCTCTGTCATATGAACCTCTGATAAACTCCTCTGTTTTATGATCTCAGGAGCCCAAGAGGAGTCGTGTGATCTTTGTTTATCTGGAAAAAAAGGGCTGAATTTCATGAGGAATGCTTTAACTTTTCATCCAAATAACTAGAAAAACACTTGAACTAAATTAAATTCAGAATTTTTTGCTGATTTGCAGAAAGAATACGCAGAAGAAATTAATAAGCCCTAAAATAATTAGTTTGAGTTACTGAGAAAACATGGACGTAGATGGTGGTCATATGGTTGCATACGCACCATTAATTTATTTTACTCAGCTTGAACAACACACTGTAAACATTATTTGTCTTAATATAAGAAAAAACACAACATAAGAAGAATTAGACTATAACCCAGTGAAATAAGCTGCTAGTGCAGTAAGATAATTACACTTCCTGAAATAAGAATGTATTTCTGGGCTTTCAGTGGCTGAGAAACATCTAAAAACAAGTGGTGAAACACTATTAATAAGTTATTTTACTTAAAAGCTAGACAGCATATAACACTGCAATGCTTCACATTGAATCCATCATTTATTTACATTAACGCTGCAGGTGGTGAACTGACCGCGCTGATGGTCATTCATACAAACGCCACACAGTCATTCAAGATGGGTTACGTGTATTTCAAGGACAGACTGACTGGGATGAAGTGGGAGTCGAACCACCTACCTGCTCTACCACCTGCCACTGCCACCCCAACTGTACCATGTCAACTGCCATAACAGTGATAATAGATTTCAGAAGAATCGTCTTTAGTTCTTCTTGTTTTCCAATGTTTTGTCTCAGAGTTAAAATGACACTAAAAGAAGCATGAACAGGATAGTTTGGAGTTTATTTTTCCAGTGACAGAAAATAATCTATCATAAACTGTGTTTCTGTTGGTATCTAATCACTTTACTAATATATGTTTTATTGTCTTAGAATAAACCATTTATATTTACTTGCTGTGGGTCCCAGTGCATGGCAGCTGCCGTGTTTGTGCCACCATTTTTACTATGGTGTCACTGAGTGGACAAACAACTCTGCGTGGAGCACTGTTTGGGATAAGTAACACCTTTAAAGAACCATTGAAGACAGAACACATATACACAATGTTCCAGAAGTTACCTTCAGTGCAGTCATTCCTGCACCTGACGACACTGGATCCATTCACAGGTGAAAACGTGTTTGTCTGGAAGAATTTTGGTCACTGACAGACACCGTCCATTCACAGCTATGCTATACCCATTTTTACCACTAGATATTAGTAATTCTTACACACTGGATCTGTAAGATAGCTGCATTTTTGCAGTGTGTGTGAATTGGTACTGAGAAGTCTTGAAAGAAGTTGTACTGGTAAAATTGGCAATGAAAGATTCAATGTGATCTCAAACAGTGTAAAATAAACATTTTTTTAGGATTTAGTAAGTAAGAAATAAAATGATTAATTATCTTCCACATTCTGGTCTTGCTCAATGTCACTGAACAAGATCAGAACGACTTTCTGGCTGAATATAAGGTTGGAGGACTAATCCGCTGGTGTCTGCAGCAGGGAACTGGCTGGTTTGTGGTTCAGGAAAGACATGAAATTCCCCTGCATGGCCGCTTTCTGTGAAGGAGTTGCTTCATCTTAAGGGTCGATGGAGACTGACAAGGAATTATTCCTCTCTGTATCTGTGTTTCCTTTACAGTTTTTCGCAAATTAAAAGTGATATTTCTAAAATTTTGACAAAGTGCAGTTGCGATTTGCAGGTGTTTCCATTGAAAGGTTTTTAACGCATTATCCGTTATTCTCGTAAAATCTCACCACTTTGAGGATGGATTTCTAATTCTTTGTAACATTTCACTTTTGTTTGCTATCAAGGATGGTAGTTATATTTTTTTCTTTAATTATTTGTAAAAAGATAAACGTCTCCTCCTGCGTCTGCTCATATTGTGCATTCTTTGCGTATAATGAACTGGTCACGTGACCCCCTACGTGATGTAGGGGATGTGTAAACACAAAAAAAGTGTTTCATTAAACTTTTGCAATATACTTCTATATTGACACGTCTGAAAAACCTCGTCCTGAGAGTTTAAAAACTTTTTAGTGATATTTAAGAGGTTTTTCCATTACCAGTTCTTTTTATTACAAGATTTAGGTTTTGCGCAATTCTACGGGTAATAGAAATGCACCTATAGATGCATGGTGACATGCTTTGGTGCTTTTCTACTTTTATTTTTTCCATTTTATCTTATTTAACATTACAGCCTTTAATTTAAAACAGTCCTGTCACAGGACGCGTCGAGTTGAGGTCTGGACTTTGACTCGGCCATCCACTCAATGTTTTTTCATCAGAATGACGAGGGATGAGGATTATTCTGCTGGAAGGCGAACCTCCATCCCAGTTTAAAATCTCTGGAATTTCCCTAGATGTATCCCCGTCAGTTCTGACCAGTTTCCCTGCTGATTGAAACATTCCCACACCATGATGCAGCCACCACCATGCTTTACTGTGGGGATGCTGTGTTGTGGAATTTTTCCCTCTACCAATCCGGTGAGAAATTAAGAAAATAATGACAAAATATGTTTAATCTTGCAAATGAGAGAAGTAACACAAACATCAGTTGTTCACATTTATAAGCTGGAGAACTTCCCTGCCTGTTCAGAGTGAGCTCAGTATTTTATACCCATGTCTTACACTCCTCTTCTGGGTAGTTTAAACTGTTAAAAATACAGTACAATGGTACTTTTTTCTCTACTGTCCGGCCTCACAGCAAGAAGGTCCGAACCTCAGCTGGGGATGGAGGGTTCAGACTATGACTTTTCATGCATGTTGGAGTTATGTATGTTTTGTGTTACTTCCTCCCACCCTCTAAAGATATGCATGTTAGGTTAACTGGTCCCTCTAAATTCTCCCTAGTAGTGAGTGTGAGTGGTTGTTTGTCTCTCTTTGTTGGGCCTGTGATGGACTGGCGACCTGCCCAGGGTGTACCTGCCTCTCGCCTGCTAACTGCTGGGATAGACTCCAACTTCCCCACAACCCTGAACTGAAATAAGCAGTATAGAAAATGAAAGAATGATTAAATTATTACTTAATGAGAAAACCATCGCTGGTAAAATCATTAGAATCGTGAAAATCTGTCTCGACACTTTTCTCTTGATTTGTCATTAATCGCATAGTTAATTCATAAATCATTTATTCCAATTATGCAAATAGTACTAGTCTTCCCAATTACTACTAAACAAATACGTTGCACAACCTCGTTTCAATAGGATTAAATATCTGGCCACTTTTTGTCTACAGTTACATCGGATTCATAATGAGCTTATATTATACATGAAATGTCAAAATGTCTCAGTTTCAACATCTGGTATCTTGTTTATGTTCTACTGAAAATAAAATATGAGTTGATGAGATCTGTAGATCATTAAATGCTGGTTTTATTTACATTTTATACAGAGACCCAACTTTTGGGAAATTGGGGTTGTATGTGCTGACATGACTTTATTTTATTTATCTAATTTAGTCTTTTAAAAATCTGATCAACAATTAAAATATAAACCAAACATATTGACATAAAATGTCACACCAAGAAGAAAAATTCATGACACTCACATGATATCCTCACAGCTCCTCTGACAGGCTGAATTCAGAGAATTGTGGGAAAACTATTCAAAATGAATAATCGAGTGGATGTACGGGGGAAGGAAACAGAAAAAAAGGCTGCAGCTGAGCTGTCAATCAGAAATCTTCTTTCACTGAGGTTACAAGTGTTTGCAAAGCATACAAACAAACTCAGAGTCAGTTATTTATACAACATAAATTGGTAAAACGAACATCTAAAAGATGTGGCTCCCTAAAGTATATTTTGGGGCTTTTAGACAGAGTTTGCACAACTTTTGGACATTTCCAAGCCCACAGAGCAGAGACGGCCTCATGTGGCCGCTTGCAGAGGTCGTTAGGGGAAGCATGTTCAGGTGTGGCAGCCTGTCACACAGCTGAGCAGCAGTTTTTATCAAACCAGGAGGAAGTGAGTTTCTGTACTGAATGGGCTGCAGCTTCATACAGGGCTTTTTTCTGAAGTAAAATGATAAATCAAAGTTGAATTCTTAGTGGAGTTTCAGTAACAAACATGTTTTCTTGAGTCATCTGTTCAGTGTGTATCCTTAGTTTTATTTTTGTGTTGTATGAGAGTAGGATCTCCCTACGTGTGTTTTATGCCTCGAGTTGGTTTTTAGTGCTGCAGGATTGCTAGAAAGCATAGCTATGAAGGAGGAAATCGCTGCTGCTGTGTTCTTCATGGCTCGGCTGGTGAAGAGGTATGGCTGCCTGGGTAACGAAAGCAGGGAACGTTTTGCTGCCGCTCTGACTTCCGTTCTGTTTGAGAGCTACAAGAACCACTGGCATCCCAGTGCACCCAGCAAGGGACAGGCCTACAGGTCAGTAATCTGTGTTGCGAACAGGAACCATCATTCATGGTCCTGTTGAGTAGAATAATGGCAGGAATAATTTGTCTTAATATAAGGAAAAACACATTTAAATTGAGACAATCCAAACTATGATCCAGTGACTTCAGTGTCGCTGAGTGGACGAACAACTCTGCGTGTGAAGCTTTAAAATTGCAGTACCGGTGGTCTGTCAGTTTAGCATACTCATCAGAGTAGCATACATTACGTTGATGCGCATGCGGGTTAAGGTTAGGGTTAGGGTTAGGTGCAGTCGTCCGTTTGCACTGTACGTATGCTGATCTGACAATGTATGCTTAACTGACAACACCGGCTTTATTTGACTGGTGCTAGAGCACCGTTTGGGATAAGTAATGCCTTAAGAGCCATAGAAGAGGATAGTAGACATGTACACAATGTTCAAGATGTTAGTTGTAGTGCAGGCATCGCTGCACCTGAGGCATCGCTGCACCTGAGGCATCGCTGCACCTGAGGCATCGCTGCACCTGAGGCATCGCTGCACCTGAGGCATCGCTGCACCTGAGGCATCGCTGCACCTGAGGCATCGCTGCACCTGAGGCCACTGAATCCACTCACATGAAAACACATTTGTCTGGAGGAATTTTGGCCACTAATAACCACCGTACATTTACAACTGTAATTGTTATAGGAGGCATTTCTTTACCATCAGATATTATTACACACAAAAAGCAAACATTGATGTAGTTTTCCCTACCAGAGATCTTCCAGCCTGTATGTCTGAACCAGTTTGTGCTGACTGTGGTGTTTCAGGTGTCTACGGATGAACCGTGTCCGGCTGCAAGATCCGGTTCTACAACAGGCTTGTGAGCGGAGTGGGGTACGCTACGAGGATCTGGGCTTGCCTCAAGAACTGACAGTGTGGGTCGATCCCGGGGAAGTGTCTTGCAGGTTTGACTTCAAGCTACAGAGTTTCAGTGTGCGCCTAAAAACTAGAAGATCCCACAAACACCCCTGAGAAAGAGCAGCTGTTCTGTTTCAGTGCAGGCCTCAGGGTCTGTGTTTTCAAACTAGTTAGCTTCTCTCTGCTTTGGTCATCTCCTTCCTGAAGGTATGGTGAACAAAGCACTCCATTCTGTGTCTCAGCCGTGGACAGCTACCGTAGAGGAGACGGAGAATTTTCGCGCCGTATCCACGATGCTGTGGAGCGGGCGAGCCTTGACGTACGATCAGGTAGCTCCTCTGATGAAGATGAGGGAGGTGGAGACAAGAGCGTAAGCAGCAACAACAGCTTATCGGCTTCCTGCCCTGCTGCAGCTCCTCCCCCAACCCTGGAAGCAAAAACCATCCCAACTGTCAGCAATCCCAACAGTGTGTACCGGGTAGGTTAAATACATTTAGACATGAGCAATACTATAAATAAAATAAACTTAATATCACACTGAAAAGAATTTCTGCTGAATTCTGTCTGGGGTTTCCTCAGTTTCTCAGTTTGTACTTTCTACAGTTTACAGCCGTCCTTTAACTCAGTGCAGTAATGTTCATTAGGCCCAAACTGGGTAGCGTGTACAACTCCAAACCCATATTTTTATTCTAATAGAACGTAAAAAAAAAACATAAGGTGTTGAAACTGAGACATTTTACCTTGAACTTATCAGACTCTTCTCCTGTGAAGCTGCTGTGATGGATGCAGGATGTGGTTCAGCATTGTTTTGCTGAAATCTGCAAGGCCTTCCCTGAAAGAGACGTTGTCTGGATGGGACCAGACGTTGCTCAAAAACCTCCGTGTACTTTTTCAGCATTGATGGAGCTTCTCAGATGTGGAAGCTGCCCACATCATAGGAACTAATGCAGCCCCATACTATTAGAGATGCAGGCTTTTCACCTGTCCACTGATAACAAGCTGGATGCTCCCTTATCTTGGAAAATCAAAAACGTCCATTTTTGATCTTTGGCCTTACCCCATACACATAGATCCCTCCTCAGGATCTGAATCTTTTAATATTGTACACTGTATATGATCTTCAAAATCTTTATGTTCAACATTTTCCTGAAATTGTTCCACAATTTTTAGATGCAGTTTATCTCAGATTGGTGAACCTCTGTCCATCTTTACATCTGAGAGACTCTGCCTCTGTGAAATGCTCCTTTTATCCCCAGTCATGTTACTGACCTGTTGTTAATTAACCTAATTAGTTGTCAAATGTTCCCCCCCATCAGTCTTTAAATCAGGAGTGCCCAAGTCTGGTCCTCGAGCTCCACCATCCTGCATCTTTTAGATGCAATCCTTCTCCAACACAGCTGAATCAAATGACTGGCTCGTTACCAGGCCTCTGCGGAGCTGAATGACATGCAGATGACATCTGATACAAGTATGTTGGAGAAGGGTTGCATCTAAAAGTTGCAGGATGGTAGATCTCGAGGACCAAACTTCAGCCCCCCTGGCTTAAATGTTCTAAAAATTACAAACAATACTGATTTTGATGCATTCTTTTATTTTCCTTTTTAGCAGTGTCAGATTTGAAAATGAACTTTTCTGGTCCCCTGATCTCTCAAAAAAAATTGTAAAAACATTATGCATGAAATCAGAAGTAGGACTTATATTAACGTTAAGAATTGAATACCCATACCCCTAACATGTGTTTATATAGAAAATCATTTTCCTTTTTTTTCATAGAAATACATCATGTAATCAGATAGGCATTAAAGGGTTAAAATAATTTGAATAATTACATATTTGTTAATTTTCCCAAAGAGAAGTTGACTGATTAATTTGAACAAAAAAATGGAAAAAACATTAACCTGTAATGCTGTTGGCATTGAGGTCGTCTAATGACCCAAAAAGGTTGTAAATTTGCGCCTAGTGTTTCTTTTCAGTTTGACCCTTCAATAAAATTAAAATTAGCAATGAAACATATGAGAAACACTTTCTTAAAATAAATAAATAAAAAAAACACTGTGGTAACGCACCCAAAAATGTTGGCTAAATATTAAGGGAAAATAACCTGACTAGACAAAGTCCCTGATGACCTGTTAAAGCATTTTACAACCTTAAGAAAAGCACAGTGCAGATCTTTATTACAGGATAAACTCTGCTAAATAATAATAATCTTGCCTATGGTTTTTAAAAGAAAAAAATAGGACTAAGTCTGGAATTGCTTTTAAAAAAGGAAAAAGTCCATCTGATTTTCCACTTGAGGTGCAGTTTTTGAGTAAATCTGTGTTTTGGTCCACAGTTCAGTGAGTTTTCTCCAGGTGCTCCTCAGACATGGCTGAGAGAGAAGAGGAGAGGCTTCTCTGGAGATGCCTTCCAGTCATCTGCTGGAGGTGCACCATCCCAGTTCTCTGGCCAGAAAGGCTTCAAATCCTACCGAGCCACATTCACCTTCACTGGACCTCGCGTTGACAAGTACCACTGGGTCAACAAGTCCCGGTCTTAATGTAAGCCAGGCCTCGAACCAGAACGGCAGCTGAATTACAGACTGCAGTTTATCTGAAGCATGAGTTTATTATTTGTATGTGATTTAAAGTAATGCTGTTTAAGTGTGTTTTTAATGTATTCATGAAATTTTAAATACGTTTCTACATGTTTTTAACTGAAAATAAAGCAAGTGTGAATAAAGTAAGATTGAACTGTCATTGAAAAGAAATAAATATGTCAGCTCCACTAGTTGTTCCTTGGAGACTTATTTCATGTTGGAGTTTTCTTTAACGCAATACGAGGCAGTTTTGCTAGAATATCCAAAAATAATCCAAACGTCTGACGTCCACATCTAAGTGCAGCTCAGTCTGTTACAGCAGGTGTGGGTGGAGGCTGCGCTGGTGATTGGCACATGAGAATAATCAGCTAACGGCCCTGCCTACACAGCAACCCCATTACACTATTCATTATTACATCACTGCAGCATACTGAGATGTGGTATTACACAAATGCATGTTCACTCACATTTTATGCTTTCAAAGTGTCCCCCCCCCCCCCCCCCCCTCCTGTTTTTAAGGCTTCAAAATGCAAGATCCATGGCTGTTTGGAGGCGTTTCTTTTGTGATGAAGATGAAGAAAAAATACTGTGAAATTCTTGTCCGCCCGCATGGACTGAATGAACATGAACCACCTGCAGGTTCATGTTATATAAATGAGGAAAACCTCATTTAAATGTTAAATGTTACTTTGCAAACAAAAAGCTGGTCATTTGAAACTAAAGTAAAGCTAAAAATGAATCAATTAGCATGACAGCATGAAAATAAACACTCCGTTTTATGGCTGCTGAGCTAAGCCTTAAGAGAGACATCATCCTCATTGATACTGGATGATCCAGTGTATCCTTCACTAAAAGAGATTAAAGGATTCATTGAAGTACTTATTTCTTATTATATAGAGAATTCAGCTGAATGTTTTCCAAACAGAATATATGAGCAGACTGCAGCAGATTAAAGTCCTGAGAGAAAGATGTGAGGGCTGCTATTAATAGATGAGTGAGGTTTGTCATCAGAGCCTGTCCAAGGCATTAGCGAGCTGAGGAGCTACTTGGAGCTTTCCTAAGTGCAAGTTAAATGTCAAGATATCTTGATTTGATTTTTTTAAAAGGAAAACATAATTTGCATAAAGATGTTAAAACACAAACTCAATTTCATATAATTTTCATCATGGTTGTGTAGTGTAATATTTTGAATAACTGAAAGGAAAATCCAAAAGAACTAGGATGACATATTTCTGTGTGAGTATAGTGAAAAAACCCTAGAGCCTTTAATCAGGACAGTAGTTGGCTTTCCTACACCCAGCTGCAGAGCTATAAAAGATCATAAGTTCATATCAGAGCCACAAAACCTCCTTACAGTGTGATAGCAGATATGTTGTAAACCCAAATCAGGCCCTGAGAGACCCGGTCCTTTGAGGAAACAAAGAGAGCTGAAGTGTAAGACACAAATAAAAGTCGGGAGGTTGGAGGTTGTGTTGTGATATCTGCAGTGGTTCTCAAACTGAGGGTTGGGACGCCCATGGGGGTCACGAGATTATTTCAATGGGTGGCCAGAATATTGTAAAACATATATAGCTTGCATTTATCAGTTTATTCATTTATTTATTTATTTATTACCAGGGCTGTCAAAATTAAACCATTAATGAAGATATAAATCTTTTAAATTAGCCCCTTAATTTTTTTACACATTAATGCATAAACAACAAAGTTAGTACGCATCCAATATTAAAAATTTAAATATAATTATCGAAGTAAGAGAAGCTGATTTTGGGCATGTAGGTGCCTTTATCCTCCTTATTTATAAAAATTCTGACAGTTTTCCAGCCTTACATTTAGAGGATGCTGCGAAACAGCCCATTTGATACATCACAAAATTAATCACCAACATCAAACACCAACGTGTTATCTTGGGAGTCATGGCTCAAAAACTCTGAAAACCACTGCCCTACTGCACCTCACGCTAGGCTGCTGAAGACTGCACAGGAAAGCATATAAACAAATATATGTATGTGTCTCAGTATACCAAGTTACATGTAATCATAGATAGATAGATAGATAGAAAGATAGATAGATAGATAGATAGATAGATAGATAGATAGATAGATAGATAGATAGATAGATAGATAGATAGACAGACAGACAGATAGACAGACAGACAGACAGACAGACAGATAGATAGATAGATAGATAGATAGATAGATAGATAGATAGATAGATAGATAGATAGATAGATAGATAGATAGATAGATAGATAGATAGATATGGATTGATGAGATCTGGAAATCGTTGCATTCTGGTTTCATTTACATTTTACTCAGATACCTTTTTAGAATTGAGGTTGTACGCATTTATAGATGTAAGTATAAAAGTTATGAACACACCACACTGACATTAAACGCAGTATTTCCTGTGTGGAGGCTGGGACAAAGGTCAGTCAGCAGAGGGGTGTGTTTACTGCTGTGTGAGAGGGGACAGCATAAGAGGGACCTGCTGATAAAAATGTGCTCTTCACCTGCTGTCTGCTGTTTTCTGAAAGGATCCTTCTGGGGATGATTTAGGGACCAGAAAACTATTATTTTGGGATTCATCGGTGGATTAACCTATTTTTTTTCTGATAAAATTCTTTTCTCCCCTGGGCTCTTGCCAGTGTTCCCAGAGAATATTTGAGTTTTAATTTGAGGCTTTTTTTGGACATCTTTACAAATGATTTAATGTTGTGATGCAGAATGACTAAATTATTCTGATCACAACAATGTCAAGCTGTTATCTGGCTTTGTGTGATTCACTTTGAGAACTGTAAGAAAACAGCAGCCCGGCAGAGTAAAAATCAGTCTTGACCCGGCTCTTGATTCACACATTTTTTGCTCGTATTTTTATGCTGGTTCAGTAAATACACCCTGCTTGCACCTCGCTGTCTTCAGACAAAGTTTTTGACTACTGACTTTGATTTTTCCACTGATAGATTTTGAGTAACTGTTCTTGAACATTGTTGATATTTTTTAGCCTGATGCAGCATCGCAGATTCAGATATGAGATTTATGTTGTTAAACTACAACTGTTGCATATAAAACTAGAAGCACTCAGAGAGCATAGACCTCCATCAAGCCATAGGGACACTCAGCCAAGAAAACCCCAGTTACCAGCCCCATGCCAACACTCTTATGTATACTTCAAGCTAATCACAATCAGGATAGATCAGGCATCAGGATAGATGCCACTTCTTATATAGAATTCTAGACACTGGAAACATACCTTTAGATACAAAGATGAATCAAATAACTATAAAAAAGTTATTTTTAAAAATGGTATCTTCTCTAATGTGGCAGCTGTTAATGTTTTTAACATCTACCATGATGTCATTTTGTTTTGTTTTTTTTAAACCAATGATTCTGGGTGTTATCTGTTGAGCTAGAAGCTGTAATGGCAGAATTTTCCCTATTATAGTAAAGAATCCGTATAAAATTCCTGGATCCAGATGGTGATTTGGATTGCCACCAAAATGTAATTTCTTATTCCATTTCTGACATTTCCTGAAAATTTGATTAAAATCCATCCATAACCTTTTGAGTTATGTTGCAGACAGACAAACAAATTTCGTCAAAAACACAACCATGACCTTAGCAGAGGTAAAAATGCTGGTTAAACAGCTCCTGTTGCAGGCTACTGCCTGTCATTTGGTGCATGTGCACAGTTTTTGCAGCAGCTCTGGAATCTCTGCGATTCACTATAGACGTTAAGGACAAATCAGCTTTGGTATTTAACTATTCTGTTGTGTAAGATTGTATGATTTTCACAAATTAACTGGTTAACTTGTTTACACTAAACATTTTTAAACATTACATTTAGGCTCCTATTATGTACGAACAGTATCTCACCCTTCACATTTCAGCAAAAATTTGACTCCATTTCCTTAAAGGACAATCAGAGGGAAATGAAACTTGGTCAGTGTACAAATCATACAGCGGCGTAGATTTATCTGAAAATTACTCAACACACACACACATTTACGTATAACTGGCTGGCAGTGCAAGTGATACCTTTGCACAGCAACCTGTTTTATTTTCATATTCATGTTTTACCTGCTTGACTGGACCACAGAAACATGTTTATCATGGATTAGAGCTGTTAAATTTGGCTCTTTGGGTATGATTCCTACTGATCGCTGGATGTTCAACTCGACTCCTTATGGCAAAGATCTCTCTGTGGCTCTTCCCAAAGATGGCCTAGTTAATAAGAAGTTTGGTAACACCCTGAAACTGAGCTAAAGAGTGGTGGCCAAGGTCATACAGCTCAAGGTGTTTAACATCCATCAGCTCTGTGGTGTGATGATGGAGGACTGGAAAAAAATTACAGTAACATCCTGTGCAGCTCTGGTGAACTCCATGCCCAAGAGGATGAAGGCTGTGCTGAATAACACTGGTGTTCACACAAAGTATTGTCACAAAGGCTCAGGCCAGCCCTGTGTGTCATGTCTGAGGTCAAACATTTAATTGTAAGGCAGATGGTTCAGGATGTAGCGTTGTAGCCTCAGCTAACATCTTATCAGGGGCTTGCACCAGATGCAGTTTTAACAGACGATCTGGCCCTGATGGTGATGGGTTTCTGACTCTGAATGCATGGTAGAAAAGAAATACTTGACAGCAGATGACCAATCATAATTCTGTTTTTCTGACAGGAAACACAGCAGCTGCAGCAGAAGCAGGAAGGAAAGATGACAAGAAGATGATGGGCCTTTCTGATATAATTCCTCCTCTTGCCCACCTCCACCCCATTAGTGCGATCACATGGAGGATCCTCCATGTCAAGGGCCATCTTATCACACCCTCCAACACAGAGTGGGCATCGATGCTGAGTCTGGCGTAACGCCCTCACTGGTTCATCATGGAGGACAAGTCTATCAAAAGTGAGCTCCATGTAAGCAACTAAACCTAAGAAAACAAACATTTCTTTCCTTGTTGTCAACTTCCTTAATCTATGTGGAAAATTCCATCTTCATAAGTTGTTTTTATCCATTAAAGTTTCCAGCCTCCATACCAGGGGTCTGCAACCGTTACAACCCAAAGAGCCATTTGTCCCTCTGCCCAGCTAAATAAAACTCGTTTACAGCCGCAAATGTTACAACACTTTTTGAAAAAAAGACAACTTATTATTTTTGATAAATATCTACTATGAGAAATTTGTTGTCACTTTTGAAGAACCACATTTTAATTTCTATTTTTAGGTTTTAAAATACAGGAAACATAAAACTTTTGGAAAAAAACAGGATAGACAGACTTTCTTCCATGGGATGAAGATATTTGTGGTAATAATGTAAAGAAAAAAAAGCCCACAGTTTCCAACTCAATCACAAAAAAATAGATTTAAAGAAATATATTACTGGTCCTTTTAGCATCATTATGTTGTGGAAATTCAGTGCAATTATTACATGGAAAAAAAACAAAAAGTTTGCTTAAAAATCTGGATTTGTTATTATACATAGATTTAAAAACATTAGTTAGTTCTTTAGCATTTTTATTCATGTATTAAGAGCCATTGTGGAAGGTCCAGAGAGACACTTGCGGTGCTCGAGCCACAGGTTGCAGACCCCTACTCTATACCCTCCTTTCCTCTTTCAATTAGACTTAATATAACAAGGGAATCCAGTTTACCAAAAATTACAAAAAATATTTTATTAATGTCAAGGTTTAAACTTTTAAAAACATTTCAATTATAATCTAGTTAAAACAAATCCATTATATGATCCACATCGGCCCAATTTATAATAACTGTGTTCATGAGACCAGTTCAGAAAATAATGACCTAGCTAAGAAACCAATGGACTGGATCAAATCTTCTCTTTGATTAAATCCTACCTCCACCCTGAGCTGCACAAGGAGACAGTGGAAAGGAAAACCTGCATCAGAACCAGAACCAGGAAGGATCTGGAAGTCCCACAGAATTTTAGAGCTCTCATTCTGTATCACCTTAGGAGGTGTTTCTCATTGCAGCCTCCAGGTCTCTAGTCCATAGTCTGTGCAGATGTTTCCGTACACTGTCTGTCTGATATGACTACCAATATGTATGGTATTGATGCTCATTAGTAAAACAAATATTTTTTAATCAAAATGTGTTTACTGTAACTGCAAATAATACAGACACTTCACAGTCAAAACTACCGAAAACTTCTTTAAGATCGATGTGAACTGTCCCTTTTGACTGTTTTGTATGCAAAAACAAAGACCACAGGCAGCAAGTTTAACTTTTCCCACGCAGCTTCTCCAGATATACGATATAAACAAAAAGATTATATGTTTACATTTGGTTCAGGTCGCCTAAGCTGTGGTGCGTTATTTTAAAAGGTCCCTAGAATGTTAAACAGTATAAAGAACTAAGAAGACAGGAAGCAGGAAAACACTACGCTGCTCAGTTTGATTTCTTTTTCTTTTTTTTCATTGAGTACGCGCACTTAACCAATAAAATACATACTTCATCTTTTAAAAAGAACGCATTATCCAATCACAGACGTCCTGTTTACCATGTCCCCTAAAGCTGGTGCACATCCGGTTGTATAAATCTTGCCACGAGTTAGCGGCGAATTTGGAGTGTCCATTTTGAGCGGTGAGTCGGCGTCTCCGGTTTAGTCAACTAAAGTAAGCACGCTGTCTTGTTATTATTGGGAAACTGAAATGCATTCAGAAAGATTTAGTCGTGTTTCTATGAATGTGTTTGCCTTTCGTTTTTTTTTACCCTCACCGGTTTGCTTTATCTGCGTGTTGTTTTCCTGTTAGTTACGAACGTAGCTAGCTGCCCGTTAGCCAAAGAGGTGCTAAAGTACGTCAGCGCGGTTATTGTCCTGAATGAAATGTCCATTTCTTATTCGCACTAAACCAAGAAATTGACCCATTTCTATAAGTTTGTGTTTACCGTTAATAAATTACGGTTTCCATGTTGTTTTGACAATTTTTGGGTAATGTTTGGTTGCATATCAGCTAGCTTGGCCTACTGTGTCAGGAGCGGTAACTGAGCAAAGCGCGGTCTGCTTGAATACGGAGAAACATCGGTTTATACATTTTTGTTTGCTAGCAGCATCTCTTTTGCGCTCCAGGCTAATTTACAACCATCTGTTACGTTACAATGTACTAAAGTTACACTGTTGTTGTAAGATTCTCTGTTAACTTCATTAAAAAGAGTTTACATTATGTATAAAAATTTTTTAACTGGAAATGAAGCTAGCGACGGAGCAGTAACCTGTGCTTTAACTTTATAATATTGTTCAAATGGATGGGTCCTCTTTGGACTCAATCTTTTGGTGGTTTGATTTTAAAATAAATTGTAAATGTTACGTCTGGCTGTGGGGGATAAATTATCTCTGCATGAAGTTGTTCAGACTTATCTTTAATAAAGCAATAGTAAACAAAATTCAGAGACCACCAGAAACTGTTGAAATCATATTTACACACTGGGAAGCATCAACTTCATTAAATCTTAAATTTTACCAAGCATTTGTTCAGTGTGTGTTATAAATGACATTTAATATTTAGTATTAAATGAGGTGACAGTGTTAATTTTAAGTCATCCCTGGTGTACGTTTGTAAATCGTCAGCAGACATGTCTTGCGTCAAATTTTCTGGCCCCCTCTGTAACCTTTGCTTTCCAAATCATATTATAAATCATATGTTGATTGGACTTGTTGCCGCTGCAGCGGATGGATTTCTATCAGACCAGGATCATTGTTTCTTTCATCATTTCAGTTTCTTGAAGAGACCACAGTCACAATGGCAGACGCTGAGAATCTGCTCATGGAGACGTTGGAGCAGAATGGCAATGAAGGAGAGGAGGACCAGAACGGAGCAGAGCAGGAATTCATGGGTGGGGATGAAAGCCAGGATACAGATGGAGGAAAGATCAACTCCAGTAAAGGAGAGGAAGATGCTGGGTGAGACTCGTAGAGAATGTTTTAACACTTTTGCGTTTTAAGGTGTAATGTAGATGTACTGTAGCTCTATTGGTTTGCTCTCTGTATATGAGAAATCTGAATGACCTTTCTCGGGTCATATGTAACCTCTGCAGTGTTTTAACTACAGTGCTGAATGTAGAGCAAAAGCCTGTCTGATTTTATCATTTGCACTGAAACTTCTCAGAAGTAAAATTAACAGCTGGTCTCTCTCTGTTTTCAGTAAGATGTTTGTTGGTGGCCTCAGTTGGGACACGAGTAAAAAGGACCTGAAGGATTACTTCAGCAAGTTTGGCGAGGTGTCAGACTGCATCATCAAGATGGACTCTAACACTGGCCGGTCCAGAGGCTTTGGCTTTGTTCTCTTTAAAGACCCCTCCAGCGTGGACAAGGTGAACGGTAGCCCTCTCTGCATCTCTTACCGGTGTATGAATGAGGTTCCTAAGCCTGAAGTCTGATTGTGCTTCTGCAGGTGCTGGAGCAGAAGGAACACAGACTTGATGGACGTCAGATTGACCCTAAGAGGGCGATGGCCATGAAGAAGGAACCTGTAAAGAAGATCTTCGTTGGGGGTTTGAATCCCGAGGCAACTGAGGAAGCAATCAGGGAATATTTCGGCACCTTTGGAGAGGCAAGTTTCAATAAATTATTTTAGTATTCTCATTAGCAAAGCAAAAATATTTCTGGGCCTCAATGTTTAATATCTTGTGGGTCCTGTGTTTTTTATCAACTATGTGCCTGTCCAACCTGTACAAGTTTTAATTGGTAATCTCCTTTCAGATTGAAACCATCGAGCTGCCCATTGACCCCAAATCAAAGAAAAGGAGGGGTTTTATTTTCATCACATACAAAGAGGAAGCCAGTGTTAAGAAGTGTCTGGAGAAGAAATACCACAACATCGAGGGAGGCAGGGTAAGCACACAATAACACAACAAAAACGGGGGGTCGTACTTGAACAGTTTACAGTTCCTTTTTTCATTTTGAGCTGGTTTTTACTCTGGTTTCTCACCTCCTTTGTTCAGTGTGAGCTGAAGATCGCTCAGCCTAAAGAGGTGTATCAGCAGCAACAGTACGGAACAGGACGTGGAGGTGGCTACGGAGGCCGAGGAGGAAGGGGCCGGGGAGGTAAGGGAGGACAGTAACATGATCGGCATGAATCTAACATTCTGCAAATTCAGTAAAAGCAATAAAATCTTCACATTAGTTTCCAAATTTTCATTGTATTTATTTTTTTTATTTAATGTTTGTTTTCTAAATTTGAAAACAAAATTGCAACAACAAGGTAATTCTCCTCTCAAAAAATATGAAAATTGATTTTAAGACTTTGCAGTTAACCGACCAGTTGTCGGATCTGGTCTGATGGTGCTCAGGTCTGTTATCTGTTGTCTTGAGGTCTCTTAAGTGGCCCCTGGAATAAAAACATGGGGTGTATGAGCCCCTTCCAACAAACGCTCCAGTGTCAGATGTTCAGCTCATGTTGCTGAAAACTGATGTAAACTCAACTTTGCCTCAGGTCAGAGCCAGGGCTGGAACCAGGGCTATGGAAACTACTGGAACCAGGGCTATGGTAACCAAGGTTATGGCTATGGTGGATACAGCGGTTATGGCAACTATGACTACTCTTCTGGTTACTACGGATACGGCACTGGTTATGATTACAGTAAGTTTTTTGGATGGGCGCTACAACAGAGTTAAATGTGTAAATGTTGACAGAACTGTAGAAATGTTGAATATTTTTAATGGTCTTTATATGAAGCTCTAAAAAATCTGTGCTGTTTAATGTGGATGTTTATCTTATAAAGGTCTTAATTTGATTACCTTCTTTCTCCTTTGAAAAGTCCAACCAGGGACGAGTTATGAATTGGCTTGATGTGATCACTCTTTGTGGAAAACATCAGTGTCAGTTTCTATCCATCGTCCCCAATAAAGTACACAAATAAATAAGATTGAATTACTTGGCTTTCTAGGTAGATTGAGATAAGCCCAAGAGAAATTGACATGTAGACCAAGCTTTAGACAATTTTCAGTGCATTAGTTTTTAATCCTATTGATGGTTTAATTTGACTTGCTTTTAATTTATCCACCTCACAGAGCCCCCAGGTCCTCCGCAGCTATTTATTCCTAAGACTTGTACTTTCAGAGTTGGCCTTCATGTCTGTGTCTTTTGTCATCTAACCTGGTCTCATCTAAAGCTTTTCATAAAAGTTTAAATGATGATGATGATGGTGAAACATGTTTGTCTTTACATCGGTACCACAGACCAGGGCAGCGCCAACTATGGAAAAACACCAAGACGGGGAGCACACCAGACCAGCTACAAGCCTTACTGATGATCACTGGGTAGTGGAAGGTACGCCAGAATGTCGTCTTTGTTACTTTTATGGTGACCGTTCAGTAAATCATGAACCAGAACCCTTTCATGCTGGAAAGTTTCCGAGTGCTTGTTTTTTTTTTTTTTTTTATTTCTCATAAAACAATATAATTTAAATGTCAGTGTAAGGCTGGGTTTAAAAAAGATCAATTTAAATCGATTCACATTAAATAAATCCAGTATTGATAAAACTTGGATATGGATTTTTTATATATATATATATATATATATATATATATATATATATATATATATATATATATATATATATATATATATATATATATATATATATATATATATATATATATATATATATATATATATACATACATACACACACAACTGGTCTCCTGTGTCGCCTCCGTCCGATCAGCTTCTCTTGCCGAGATGTCACATTTAGATGTTCACCTCTATTTTTTTTGCAGCCTGTCACTGCTCACATTAGCAGCTAAAGCTAAAACGTGGGAGTGATGTCACAAAGCACGTATGTACTTTGAAATAAATCCGACATGGTCTTTTAAATTCACATTTCCTCTAGAACGGTTTACATTTTATCCTTTGTCAAAAAGTAAACAGTCTGATGCTATTCATCAGATTTACATGGCGGCATGTCATAGCTGCTCTGTGTCAACAGTAGTGAGCACACGTGTGTGTGTGTGTGTGTGTGTGTGCAGTTTCCATTAGGACAGAGTGCAGCGTCAGAAAACGCTTCAATCAGTTGAAAAAAAATCAGGCGGGTGAAGATGGAAGCATCGTGCTCTGGTGTTATGCAGATAGTCGTCACGGGAAGTCACGCTGAATCTACGTCCTCGTAGGAATTTGAGTAGTTTTACGGCTTAAAATTGAATATTTAGTGAATCCACTAAATGTAGTGGTTTTGTTGGGACATTTTAAAATTTTTTTTTTTTTTTTTTTTTTTTCCTGTAATCAAGAAAAATAGGCGGTGTTACACAATTGGCTGTAAATTAATTAATATCAATCCGATTTAATCACAACTAAATCAAAGTAGGCTGTGAATTGAATCGGGCAATTAGCGACGATAAGCAACCCTGTTTTGGTGAATTATTTCCGTTGTAACGGTGCTTCTTGGTAATACCTTCCATTGGAGATGGTTTGTCCCTTTTTTAAAATGGAGCCACAGTTGCAAAGAAAATGCACTTGACTTGTTTGGTGTTTATTGGAATCAGCTGTTTGTCATTGGCACAACCCACATACCCAGCTGCTCATCCCACACATGCATTTTCCTTCCAGATGCATCACTATTAAAAGATAAATACTTTCCAACAGTAGATTTATACCAAATCTAAATATTTACTGACTTTTCTTTATTTGCTGAACTGTTGGGTATTTTTGCTTCAGACAGTGAAGTTATGAACTTTAAGGAAATTTTGATCCATCATTAACGTTGTTGTTCCTCAGGACTCCGATGACTTGGTGAGACGGACAGCTGGACGGACACACTGGGCCTCACCCGACATCTTTTGACAGAAGACCATTTGTACAGACAACATCTGAAATATAAATTTTCCATGTCCCCCCCCCCCCCCCCCCCCTTTTTTTTTTTTTTTTTAAAGCCCTATAATTTTTAGGTTTTATTTTCCCCTTCGTGTCTTTTTTTTTTTCCTGTTTTCTCTCCCCTCCACATTTCCACCGGAAGTGTAATTTTTACTGTACTTTTTGGTACCTGTTTTGATTCTAATGTATTGTAAGGGTTGTATTTTACATGTGTGCTGGCTTTACAGGTTGAAAATCGTGGTGCTGTAAAGGAGCTTTTTTTGATGAATAAAAACAGTTTTGAGTAATTTGTTCTGATGCTTCTGGGATGGAAGGTGAAACATCTGACTGGGATAGGACCTACAAGCTTCTGTTGGAACATCTGAAAACCTCATTTTCATTTAGGTTGACTTCTGACGGCATCACATGTCTGGAAGATTATTTAAGTTCCGCTTTTTGTTTCCTTTTTGTGTCCTTGCTTTTTCTTCGTTCGTAGAATTTAATCCTGCTGCTGCAGTCTCCTCAGCCAGTGTTTCTTAATAAACTTAACATTTTAAGAATTTTGATCTTTTTTTTAATGTTGAACCTCTTCATTGCAGACCCTGTACAGGAGGAGGAGGCATGGGAACCTACAGTACAGATGTTTGCACACTAGGAAGCTGCAATCCTAACATGTAGCATATCAAAATAACTGGAAGAATTTCAGCTAAAAGACAAATGCAGTTCATAACCCAAGCAATTTATGGGAATGTCACAATACATGAGAACAGCACTGTCCACTGTAGAGCTTCTGCTAATTTCTCCACTTCAAGCAAACCAAACAAGGTGTCATATGAAAGCAGAGACGGCTTATTACAAAAATGTCTCATCTAGGAGCAGCCACAATCTGTAATCATGTCTTTTGTGGTGAGAAGCTTTATTCCAGCTTTAAAAAAAAGCTGCTAATCTGTTCTACAACTGCCTTTGAAGTGATTCATTAAGGTCATATTAGAGGGTTTTATAGAGTATTCACTTCCTATTATAGACTGATGTGGGCTTCACTTTCTGGATTTTCATGGTGTTTCTAAGGTGAATTTGGGAACATCCCTGGATTCTCCTGACCATTGAGACAGGCGTCTGTCAACACTAGCCAATAGCTTCCTGACATGCACTACTCAAAAAGCTAGTGATATTTGATGTTTTGTATGTTGGATTTAACCTAAAATCCATTATAACTTTTATAGGTGAACTTAAGACATGAAACTTATAAGTGCACATGGACAGTTTTTCCGTGTTTAAGTCTTTGTTTCATGACAAACTTCTCTAACAGGATTAATAAACCACAAAGAACAGTGTCAGAACAATGAATGGACCACTAAATGTGATTCAATGGCAGCCTGTAGCTAAACCTTCCTCTTCATCATACTGTTTCCACATACACGTAATTACACCAAGACAAGTCCATGATACACTGACATTACATGATGAGGTATACCCACCACTGTTATTAGGTTTTGTTTCAGTAAATTATTTGGGATGAAGGTATTACCGTCACGTGATTCTACTGAAATGTCCTACATTCATGATACATCAGCATAGCACCACGTCTTTCTATTTTCTGTAAATATCACCCAAAAGTTTAATATGACTAACATTTTGTGAGTTGTGTATTTACCTGCGTAGCACATCTAACACTCGGAAAACTGCTGAGTTTCGCTTTTACTGCAGCACAGCTCCTCATCACATATTACTGTACTCATTCCTTGATGAACTGGGCTGCTATCTTCTGGTTTTCACTAAAAAAAACATGGTTTTACGAAGAGATGGCCATTTACCTTTTTTCTGTGCTCCAGGTGAAGTTCCTCTTGACACGGTAATGTTGATTCTGACATGTCTAGTAATCTCACACGTCTCAGCTTTTTGTAGAGACCAAGATTATACATACAGCCCTTGTAGTTGTGAAGACTTCATTTATTTTGGGGATGCCATTTCAGACAGGAGGCAGAAAAAAACATCTCACAAAGAAGGTTAACTCATTTTAGCTCAGGTTTTACACCAACCACTCCAGCACACCAACTTCATCTTCATCCAATACGCCACTGATTCCCAACTCCAGAGCTCTTCAGCCAGTGTCCTGCAGGTTGTCAGTGTGTCCCTGCTGCACCTGGTTCAAATGAAATAGTTCTCTAGCAGCTTGTCAAGGTCTGCACCGGCCTCTTAACCCATTATTTGAGTCAGATGTGCTGTAGCATGGACATAATGAAAACCATCAGGATACTGGCTCAGGAGGTCTGGAGCTGATGATCCCTGCCATAAGACTCCTGTTGTTGTTCCATCTGAGTCCTGAGGAACAACAACGTTAATGATGGATAAACTCTGTTTTAATGCCTCAGTATGACAAAGTTTATTTGGTTTAAAGTAAAGCTACTTATCTGTAAGCTGATCCTTATCTTCTGGACAGTTTTTTTACTTCAGTCACCAGCTTTAACAAGAACAAACTCATTTACATCTGCACTTTGCAGTTTAATGACGACTCATACATTTAATGACAAAGAAATGTCTTCAGAGTTGGTGATGTGTCTACATCTCAGCTATCACTGGAAGCATCGGGGCCTTAAACCTTCTGGGTTGTCTACATGTGAGCCGACATCCAGACCTCCACACGCACACCACACCTGTCTGACCAGCCTGCTCTTGTGTTGGTCTTTTAACTGACAAAGCATCATCACCATCAGGTTTCTGCTTCTCTTCACATGTCTTTTTCTCGTCCCCCCTCGTCTCCCTGATGTTTGAGATGATGACCCGCCTGGTCCTGGGGTCCTTGACCCAAATCTCAGCACGATTTGGAATCTGCTTTTCTTCTGACCCAGGGTGAGGGGGTTGACCTGCTGACTTCTCCATATCTGAAAACTTCCAATTTCTTCTCGTGCCTTCCTCCAGCCATCCACCGCGGAGGAGGCGGGCTGCGGTGAGGAAAGGGTCTGTCTGGCTGTGCTGCCTCTGTCGGTGGTCCAAGATGAGAGGTTTCCTCATCATCTGGCCAGGAGGCGTGTTCTCTGGCTTACGGCTGCTCTCCATCCCGTCCACAGTTGTCTACTGTCGTCCTCTGCTGAGACATTAAAACACCAGAAAACGAGTTAAAGATCAGCTGTTATAAAAGTTTCAGTAAAACATGTTTTAGGAAACAAAGGCCGGTCAAAAAGCTAAAATAAATATGTATCTGCCTCATTTATACATCCAGCGGATGTGAAGCAACATTAAAAATCACTGTGGTTGTCCTGATTGGTTAACTTTAATCCGTCATTCATGAACCGGTTACATACAACAGTTTTATCATGTCTGTTTTGGTGGAAACGGCTTTAATACGTCAGTGTTCTCACTAAGAAAATGACAACAGAAAAATGTTTCTTTGCTTTTTTTTTTTTACTTTTCCTTTGAACAACAACAGTAATAATGGGAATAGTGTTTTTGTTTAATCAAATAGTTGAGATAACAGTCAGAGAAGTGAAATGGTCAAAATTTGAATCAGTAGTGGGAAAACAAACACTTCAGTACATACCCAAACCAAGTGACAGAGATGGCTCAGGCAGCTTTATTTACACATTTTTTTTAAATAAAATTATTTAAATTCACTGAAAAGTTTGCTTTCTTAAACACTAGAGGATGTAGTTAGAGGGTTGAATGCAGCACAGAGCTGAGAAAACTGCAGCTTTCAGACCTAAAACCATCTGTGTGTTCTTTAACTGTCCAGCAGGGGGAGCCAGAGGTCGCGTTAACCTCTGGTCTGATCTGATGTCAGCAGGACCTGGAAAAACTAGTCCATGCATTCATCTTTAGTCGGCTTGATTATTGTAACAGTGGTTTTACAGGTTCTATCTAAAAAATCAATTAAACACCTGCAGCTTATTCAGAACTCTGCTGCTCGAGTTCTCACTAAGCCCAAGAAAGTGGACCACATCAGTCCAGCTCTGAGGTCTTTACACTGGCTGTCTGTTTGTCAGAGGATAGACTTTAAAGTTCTGCTGCTGGTCTATAAAGCTCTGAATGGTTTAGGACCAAAATACATCAGTGACCTCTTGACCCAGTATGAACCTACCAGAACCCTCAGGTCATCTGGATCCAGTTTCTTATCAGTTCCCAGAGTCAAAACCAGACATGGAAAAGCTGCATTGAGCTTCTATGCTCCACATGTCTGGAACAAACTCCCAGAAAGCCTCAGATCAGCTGAAACAGCTGAAATTTTATTTAAATCAAGGTTGACAACCCACCTGTTCTCTGCTGCATTTCAGTAGTTTTTATTTAGAAATCCAGATCTGCATTTGGTTCTTTTATGCTGAAATCTTAACTTTATTTTGTTATCTGAGCTTTTTAATCAATTTTATCTTTTTTAATCTTTGTTTTTCTTTCTTTTTTTTTCTTTCCCTACACCTTGCTGTGATGGTTTTATGTTTTATGTAAAGCACTTTGAATTGTCATGTACATGAAATGTGCTATACAAATAAATTTGCCTTGTCTTAACAGGAACTAGCTGAGCCAAACTCACCAGCTGCTGAGGCTGTTGTTGCAGAGATGTGGCGCAGGCTCAGGTCTCTTCTGTCTGGATGTGGAGTGGACAGTAAGCTTGCTGAAAGATAAAAAAAAAAACAAACTCTGACCCCTGCTTGTAAATATCCTGCAGCAAAAATGAAGAAAACCACAGACGAAATCCCAGAAGAGAAGTTGTAAATGTAACTGTAATCCAGTGGTCGTGGCTATGTCATTCTTTACCCAGTTTTTTATTTAGAAAGCTTTCTGAAAACATTATTTTTAACATTTAAATTTTTAAATTTAAACAAACATGAAGTAAAATAATTTTTACAGCTTAAACATTCATTGTTTTAGTCCTTAAAAAAAGTTCCCTAACATTGCCAATGACGTCATATAAAACATGTTTCAGTTGCTTCAGGCAACTAGCGCAGCTCCAGATGTTAAAGTGACGTCCTTATGGGGAATCCATCTTCATTAAAATGCACATATACACCAAAGAAAAAAGAGCTTATAGCTAGAAATGAGGTTAGAAGGACAGTAAAAGATGCTGTTACTTCTTTGCTGATTTTTGCTGATCCGCGTTGCATTTCAACAGATAAAACTAAGCACAGATACAAACTAATTTTTTAGGAAATGTGAGTCAGTGGAGTGTATCTGATGATATACAGATGATATTCTGACCCCAGAATTATATTTTTATGTTGGTCTGTGCAGCTTTTAGAAGCTTTCAGCTCATTGACTGTTTACCTGTCAAATATGAAACAAACTTATCCGAGCAGCTGCTAACTGCAGCAGGGCGTTTCACTTCTATCCTGTAAACCAGTAGTTCTGTAAAACAAACAAAGCAAGCAGCAGTCATGCAAACAGCTCCTGTGTGTAAATATATCTACATATTTTCTATGACACAGCTGCAGATTGAATAAATACCGGACGTCATGTGCAGATGCTCCTCTCTCTGTGCGCTCCTCTTCCTCTGATCGGTACTACCAACTTCGCTTCACTCCTGTCTTTTCACCCTCCCCCTTCATCCCTCCCTCCGTCCCTCCTCTCCTTAACTCAGACTCTCCACCTCTTTCTATGTTTCTTACCCTTCCACCTCACGTCTATATTTACATGTGCTGAGCACATTTAATAGTTTCAGAGGGTTATTGAAGAACAGAGTACTGTGGTTCCACAGCGTCATACCCAGAGGAAATAGTTGTTCAAAGCATCTTGATTTTGATCTTTAACCCTTTAATTTCCTGCTCTGCTGCTTTGGTTGAGCACGTTATTAAGTGACAATAATGAATCATATTAATTTGCCCTTCAAAAGTTTTCATACATTTTCTCGTATACACTTCTTTCACACTCAGAGTTTCTCCTCTATATGAATTATACACCAAAATATTGGTATTTTTCCCTTTTTCCATCCGATGTAACCACCTTTATAAGAGACCTTACTGGTTTCTCTCAAAGCACCTCAGAGCATAGTTCAACCACTACTGGACTTCCAGAAATCACTGACTGTAAACACAGTTCACCCTGAAATCCACAAATGCAGGTTAAAGCTCCATCATGCAGAGAAAAAGCCAGATGTGAACAGGATCCATAAACACAGCCATCTTCTCTGGACCGAAGCTCATTTAAAATGGTCTGAGGCTAAATGGAAAACTGTTCTGTGGTAAGATGAACTAGTTTCTGGAGAGCATGAATGGCGTGTCCTGCAGACTAAAGAGGAGAGGGAGCATCCAGCTTGTTATCAGTGGGCAGGTGAGCAGCCTGTATCTCTGATGGTTTGAGGCTGCATTAGTATCTATGGTGTGGGCAGTTTCCACATCTGTGAAGCTCCATCAATACTGAAAAGTACGTGGAGGTTTTAAAGCAATATCTGCTCCCATCCAGACAACGTCTCTTTCAGGGAAGGCCTTGCAGATTTCAGCAAGACAATGCTGAACCAAAATGGAATAACATTCCTCTCTTAAAACTCCAGATCTGGTCTCCTCACTTCCCAGACGTTTCCAGACAGATGTTAGAAGAAGAGGATGCTACATGATGCTAAACATCATCCTGGAACTACTTTTTACTGACATGTTGCTGCCATCAGATTCAAAATGAGCTCTGATTTTCCTTGAAATTGTAAAATGTTTCAACATCTGATATTTTGTTTATGTTCTACTGGAAATAAATTATTATTTGATAAGATTTGGAGATCATTGAATTCTGTTTTTATTATCATAAATTAAATGAAATCTCTTTATTCGTACTGCTCATTGTCCAGACGTGTGGTGGTAAAAGGATTTCCTTCTGCTCTTGTTTGACTTGCTGCTGAACTCATTCACCAGCTGAAGACTTTGTGCCTCCAGGCCAGCCTGCAGTAGTTCATATTGACAGTGGATGGACTGGATGATCAGCGGGTCTGCAGGGCTCCACGTTTTCTGTTTGCTCTGATTTGACTCCTGCCATCTGCTCTTCACCTCCAGCGTTTATCAGGTTTATCTGCTGTGGATGTATGTGTGGAGTGTGTGTGTTTTTTAGCTGCTTTGAAGGGCCTATAGCTGTTGAATTTTATCTGTTTAAACACTCACAGAAATTATTAAACTTGCCAGTTTCCGACAAGTCATATAATTCATAGAAGACAATCAAAAAGTAATTCTGAACAAACTAATCTCAACAGCTGATTCGCTCTTTGTAGGGAGGAACGATCATCCAGAACTCCTGTACTGATGTGAGGGTTTCTTTTTTACTTATAATCTTCTCAAGTTTATGAAGTTAACTTAGTAAAAATGTAGGATAACTTCAGGTTTAACAGTTTTTTAAATCATTACGTTTGATTTCAAGCTTTATGAAGCTCTTCTTTTATGTAATCAATTATTTAATCTGGTGAACACACTTGCTGGTTTAGAGGTGGAGTTCTTAGAGAAAATGTCAGGGAAGAAATGGGAGATAATTAATCACAGAGCCATTTGCATATTTGACACATGGTAGTTTGTGCCTCCAGGTATTTTACATATACAAATAAGAAGTGTTGAAACAGCAACCAGCTATTTCAAATATTTAAAAATTTCACAAAATCCTGAGATAAGTGGCCTCCAAATGCTGCTGCTCACGTGTTTAGCTGAA
Organism: Melanotaenia boesemani; assembly: GCF_017639745.1. Lineage (NCBI taxonomy): Eukaryota > Metazoa > Chordata > Actinopteri > Atheriniformes > Melanotaeniidae > Melanotaenia > Melanotaenia boesemani. The sequence goes on along the minus strand of NC_055696.1, from coordinate 29,046,159 downwards.
CATGGACGAATAATCTCTGGAGCAGACTGAAATCTGGGTCAATTTTCTGTTTCTGCTGACTCATGTTGCAACCAGGAATGTAGGTCAAAGGGAGTGGGAGGTTTTCCAGCAGCAGCTTAGCCAACTCTGTATAGTGCAAACAGCTGTTTCCACATCTGCTGCCAACTCACGGGATAACTTTAACAATTGTCCACACTTCCTAACAAGAGCTCAGACTAATGTGAATCAGATGATGGATATGACACAAATATTGTTGGGCTACAATTGGGGTGACCAGATTTGAGTTGGTGAAAAACGGGACATGTTAGCAATAGTGTATCATATATGGCATCATGACCATGTGGATAAAATGTGTCCACATTTAAGGCTCCTACAGTACGATGAAGAGCGTAATTACCCTTTAGGAACACTGTGTCCATTGGGGCTACTTTGCACGGATCTTCTGACATTTTTCACTGAATCCATAGACTAATCTGAGAAAATACCGCAAAATACTGCAACTAGACCGCTGTTGTGCTGGAAAAAGCACCCGTGCCATGCACCCTCCTCACAAGTAGCGCAGCTGAGTGTTTTGTGAGTGCGTATGACAAATAAAGTTCTATTCTATTTTATACTTTAATTATTTTACACATAGCATTTTCAATAAACCTTTAAATACCACTATTTTTTAGATAGATTGACAGACAGACAGACAGACAGACAGACAGACAGACAGACAGACAGACAGACAGACAGACAGATAGATGGATAGATGGATAGATAGATAGATAGATAGATAGATAGATAGACAGACAGACAGACATACAGACAGACATACAGACAGACAGACAGACAGATAGATAGATAGATGGATAGATGGATAGATGGATAGATGGATAGACATACAGACAGACAGATAGACAAATAGATAGATAGATAGATAGATAGATAGATAGATAGATAGATAGATAGACAGACAGACAGACAGACAGACAGACAGATAGATGGATAGATAGACAGACAGACAGACAGACAGACAGACAGACAGACAGACATACAGACATACAGACAGACAGATAGATAGATAGATAGATAGATAGATAGATAGATAGATAGACAGACAGACAGACAGACAGACAGACAGACAGATAGACGGATAGATGGATAGATGGATAGATAGATAGATAGATAGATAGATAGATAGACAGACAGACAGACAGACAGACAGACAGACAGACAGACAGATAGATAGATAGATGGATAGATGGATAGATGGATAGATAGATAGATAGATAGATAGATAGATAGATAGATAGATAGATAGATAGATGGATAGCTAGACAGACAGACAGACAGACAGACAGACAGACATATAGACAGACAGACAGACAGACAGACAGACAGACAGACAGACAGACAGATAGATAGATAGATAGATAGATAGATAGATAGATAGATAGATAGATAGACAGACAGACAGACAGACAGACAGATAGATAGATAGATAGATAGATAGATAGATAGATAGATAGATAGATAGATAGATAGATAGATAGATAGATAGACAGATAGATAGACAGACAGACAGACAGACAGACAGACAGACAGACAGACAGACGGATAGACAGACAGACAGACAGACAGACAGATAGATAGATAGATAGATAGATAGATAGATAGATAGATAGATAGATAGATAGATAGATAGATAGATAGATAGATAGACAGACAGACAGACAGACAGACAGACAAATAGATAGATAGATAGATAGATAGATGGATAGACAGACAGACAGACAGACAGACAAATAGATAGATAGATAGATAGACAGACAGACAGACAGACAGACAGACTGATAGACGGATAGACGGACAGACAGACAGACAGACAGACAGACAGACAGACAGACAGACAGATAGATAGATAGATAGATAGATAGATAGATAGATAGATAGATAGATAGATAGATAGATAGATAGATAGATAAAATGTGTCAGACAAAATAAAATGTGTCAGACAAAATCAGGAAGCACTTTTTTGTTGTGTCTTCCAACATGGTTGTTGGGTTGGAAGACACGAAAAATCTTGTAAGCTACTCAAGTCGCACACTAAGGAGCGTCCTGGAAGTACACCAGAAGTTGCATATATTATAATAGCAAACAGATAAAATAAACTTTTAAGTTGTGAAAACTTTACACATAAGTTTGCACAGGTAGGTCATGAAATGAGCAACTTTCTATAAACTAAGACAACATGTGTAAAAACAACAGTCTTGGAAAATGTGTCTGCTTTTATTGTATAATGGCTGTATTGAACACATGGATGTGGTCAGGCTCTACAGTGGACATGCATCAATAATTCAGATCCATCATCGTTTTTGGCAGAATTCCAGCTTTTGTGTGTGTGTGTGTGTAAGGAAGAGAAAGGACTGGTAGCAATTCACCAGGTTAAATTTGCCTTGATGTTTGATTTTTAAACAAACAAGCTACAAGCTCCAGGGTACAGTCAGACCATGTGTATACCATCTAAGTATTACTGTTAGACAATTTTACTGATGGACAGAACATGAAGGATGATGAGTCAGAAGATTTTGCTTCAATTGACAGAAATCATGCAGTTGAATCCACTCTACAAAAGAGAAAGAAAACCCTGGAATCATCCAAACTAGGAAACAGCATGATATATATTATCATTTGAGGGTGGACCTCAAGGCTGATCCAGATAAATCCAGAACCTACGTTCACCCTGCATTTGCATAAATCTTTTATTTTACGATACTTCACGCAAACATTATAAAGATGTAAATATAAAGGCAACCGCGTGTGTGTATAAAACACAATATTATATAAGTTATAATAACTTATCAAACGTTAGTAAATAAAAAGCTTTGAATGTTTACAAAAGTTGTGAATTTTCTATTTTGTTAGTAATTTCAGTTTTATCTCCAGGCTTTGGGCCGCTGTGTGTGACCTGTTCCTGTTACTGAGTCTCCAGTGATTCTGCATCAGTCTGTGAAGGAGGTGAACGGAAAGGTGAAGCGCTCAGTTTACCAGTCGACCCTCACCTTCACCTATGGTCATGAGCTATGGGTAGTAACCCCCCCAACACACACACACACACACACACACACACACACACACACACACACACACACACACACACACACACACACACACACACACACTCCTGCTTTCCACTGTAATACTTCCATTGAGAATTGTTAATCTAGAAAATGGTAGAGTTGATAGTAATAAATTTGTTGCATTCACTAACACTTGGACATCTGAGTTTTACCCAGGTAAAGGTCAGTTTACAGTTTGGATGGTCTACTCTTGGGGTGGTACTAGGATTTTCCGGGTAGCCTGTGTCCCCCCCCAGGCCTCCCCTCTGGCCCAGCCCTTGCACATAAAGTACAAAAGAATCACAACTTTCTTCATAGTTATGTAAACAGTGGGTACCTGGGTGTCTGTATGGAGGGTGTCAAACAGCTTACTGGTGCAACACCGCCCCCTGTTGGACAAAGTCTTGTACTGCTGCAGAGGAAACTGGATATGATTTTTATCCAGATAATTTTGGCAGCTCTGTGAATAAGCTTTTTATTTTATAAATTAAAATTAAACCTGTCAGGTAAGTCAGTTTGTACTTTTTTCATGACTAACCACAATTTTTAGATTAGGCAGTCTTAATCAATAATTCCTTCGTTTACTAAAACATCCATTCCAATATCAAACGACTATTTTTTCATCATCTGTTCCCACCATCTGTTGTTTTTCATTTAATAGGTACTTAGTTATAAGATTAAGTTGCACCACCCCTTGGCTTGCTTTTTTTCTCTTAATTGTGACTTTTTTTTAAATGTCAGCCTAAAAACTAAAAGTTTATTTGTTGCATCCAGTCCAAGAGAGAAATGTCACATTTAATCTAAGGTACCTGGAACTGGAAAATCCAGAATTTCACATTATGATCTGAGTAACTTTTCCAGATCTAGAAGTTATTTTAAATATTCATACATGTACATTTCTACATGTATGTAGTAATCCTGACCACCTGAACTGACTCATCTCATATTACAAACTGAAGCCAGATCTGAAGTCTGACCTCACGTGGACACATTAGGAATTACAGTTAATTCCATTGAAATATTATTATGGAGTTGTAACAATGACAGCTCCTATTGGTGTTGAAATAAAATTTGTCTTTGAAAAATTTAAATTTCAACTAAAATAGAAAGCCTGGTATTAAATTATGAGTTCTGAAAAACTCAAAGTTTTTTGAGAATAAAATAAGTTGCATTGAACAATAAAATACATTTATTAAGACAGTCATAACTTTCAATTCAAATAATTATTTATGCTAATGGTGTTTTTACTTGTTAGCATAATTTCTTTACACTGACCGTTTTTTTTGTCAGTTTTCTTTCATTGATGTGACTTTCTGTTTCAACTCTGTCACTGTTTTTGCATGAGGGGGCAGGTTTGAGGGGCACAGAAGCCCCGCCACTCAAACCTACCTCTCAAATGTATTTTTAAATAATCTGCATATAATTTGCATAAAGTTTCAACTTCTTCTGGTCTGGTGTTCATGGACAGAGAAACAGAATCCACAGATTCAATGGAACACCTTTACCCTACACATGTGGAACATCAAATATGACTCACTAGTAAAGGTGGTGCGTCTCGCAGAAATTTCTATCCATCAATTAATATATCAGACCATTTGTATTGGACTTTTAAAAGTAAGATGAATGTAGAACAAAGTACTTTACAGATTGTAAAAGTACCAAAACCATAAATAAAAATAATACAATCTTGTATTTGTAGTAGGTTGGAAAAAATAGCTACATAAAGCTTTTTTGCCCCCCCCCCCCCCTTTTTTTGTTTATATTGTGAACTATTTTATTCAAACATTCATTTTTCACATGGTGTTACACAGCTCCAACAAGTCAGTAGATGGCGTCCTTGTGCCATGGTGGGTCCAGCAGAGAAGCTTTAGCTACAGGCTTTGGGCATGAGCAGCTCAGAATAAACAAGCTCTGGCCTGGACAACACCCTAAAACGGTCTCTTGTCTGTGATTCACAGGTACGGTAAAACTATGCTAAAACTGATTAGAATCGTAATTAAAGGCATTATTATTAATTTGAACTGTTTGAGACTTTTGAGCTTCAAATGACTGTTTTGTATTTAACTGTGGTCTGTTATCTGGTACCTAGCATGTTTTCAAGTATGTCAGATGCACGATGATTTTAAAAGTGTATTAAACTGACATAAACTATTTCTGTTATTTGAAATTCTGTTCAGCATGTAAAATGTTAACCAGCCAGTAGCATGTTCTGTGAGGATAAGAGAAAGTTTTTCATTTTTTTTTAAATTGTTTTACATACATGCTTTTCATTTCGTGCACACCGCCATGTTGTTCACCATCGCCATTAACTACAAGCGTATTCTGCTGTACTGGTAAGACTGAAAGAGTGGAAGTAGACTGCATGGACTGTATATAAAAGATGGACGGAGCCTCCGTGACGTCACCCGTAGGTTTCAGAAGAGCAAAAGTGAAGCTCGTTGGGCGTTCCCACCGTCGCCATCTTGGTAGCTTCACGCCTGCCGTTGCTCCTGGAAAATAAAAAAAGGGGAAAGTGCTGAGAGGGGGGCTGTGAGCTTGGGGGTGGATGATTGACGTCTATCAAACTCGGATCTAATGTGAGCTAACCGGCCAATGAAGCTAGGTGGGCTAAAGCTAAGGCGCACTGTTAGACGGCTACAAACCGCATTTGTGCTACACTCCCTTCTTGCTGAGGATATTGGATACCAGCCTATCAAATTGGGCTGAATTTCAAGATTAAATATCATCCGAACGGATGAGTTAGAATCACAGTTGTCATGAAGGTAAACTTGACCTATTAATCTTAAAATGGATTTTTGTACCAGGCTTCAAACATGTTTATTTCTGCTGTGAAGTTGGTCTTTTTAACATGAGAGTCTATGGGGATTGACTCTGTTTTGGAGCCAGCCCCTAGTGGATGAGGGGTGAACTGCAGTTTTTTGCACTTCCACATTGGCTCCACATTTTACTGCCGGAGGTTGCCGCTTGGTAGATTGCAGTATATTTGGTAATTACCACAATGATTTGTGTTTGTGAGTAAATGTAATATCCTTGTCTTTTTAGTTATTTAAATTTGTTTAAGACCAATTAGTATTTATTTTATTTTATAAAGATACCTTTAATAAAGTTATATGCACTTTCAGTTTAAATAGTTTATTTTTTCTTTATTTTTATATTTAGAATAAACAAGCTCTGGCCTGGACAACACACTAAAATGGTCTCCTCTCTGTGATTCACAGTTTGTACTTGCTACACAGTGCTCTCTAGCCTGTGTGCCTCTAGCTGCCAGTCCAGATTTCCCCTAGGTCTGGCACCAGTAACATATAAAAATTTTTTTTAAACAGATTTATTTAATTCTATTCCAAAATAAATAAATAAATAAATAGAAACAGAAATCTCAAACACTGAATGAAAAGGAGCAGAAAGAAGAAAAATATGATATAATCTGCCCCTCTCACATAAAGGATTAATTAATGAAACCTAGAACAAATTCAACTAAAAACAGCAAGACAGGCATGCTGCTGATTGTACCCAGAAACACATCCTCCATCTCTTTAGCTCTGAAGCTCAGTGTTATGAATATCTCACAGCCTTTCAAATCATGTTTGTTTTTTTTTTCAAATCTTTTTTGGTTATTAATCGCTTAAGCTTTATAAATTACGTTCAGAACACACATTTTACATATAGTTCCCCATATTTCATCACAATAAGTCAGTTAAGGAACAATAAAAGAATTATACAATAGATACAGAACTTCATTGTCCAGTGAATCCTTTCATTGCTTTTTTTTACCATTAAAATGTGACTTCCATGGTATATTTTCATCAATCTTAACACCCCAAAACTAAATTTCAAAACCAAATTTTTAAATTGCCAGTTCTAATACCAGTGACATTTCAATGTTTGTACCTCTATTAAGTATTCAACTAACAGGTCCAGTTAGAAATTTTAAAATTTCTGAGAGATCATAATGACTATATAGATTATTTATGTGTTACATACACAGTATATGTATATATATATACATATTGTTGAATCCTGGGCTTTACCTGGTCAAGGATTTACATGTTTGTTGATTTGGGAATTATCAGGAGAGAAACAATAGATTTCATTCAAAAGCTTTATTATTACAATGCAGGTTACATCAGAAATTGAATGTGCTGGTGCAGAGCTCTGGTCGTTCTCACTAGCAAGCAAGTGTCTTTGCTCACGAGGAGAAGAACAAAACTTAACTAGTTCGCCAGTGGTTTTATGCAGATTAAAGGCCTGGAGGAGGCTCACCGCACCCAACATCTGACTCCAGGTTGCTGGGCAGAGTTTCTTCTTATCAGTCACTGCTTTTCTATCTGGACCTGTGTGTGTGTGACTGGAGACTCACAGAAAGTTTGCACACCAACTTCTGCAGTTATTAAAATAGTTTCATGTGCGTGGGTGTCCTAAGCCTGTATATCTACTTTGTTATATGAGAAACATTCCACCATGTAAATAGGCCGAAGTGTATCACACATTATACTGAGCTGATTAATATAATCCTACAAGCTAATAAATGTTTATTACACACAATAGTAAAACAGACTGGCTATAATATATATATCCAGACATAAACATGTTGATTTGGTCTGTGAGTGGATTAACGGCCTCACGTGCAGTCTTCTATGGTCCTTTTAAAGCGTTACCAAACAGTGCGCTAACACCTATCAAACAAAGCCAGCACTGTAGTTGTAAAGCTTCACGCACAGAGTTGTTTGTCCATTCAGTGACGCCGTAGTAAAAATGTTGGCACAAATATGGCAGCTGCCCTGTATCTTTTTAAATAATTTATCTTTATTAATAAATACAAATACAGTTTGCAACAAATAAATATATTCAATTATAACAAATATTGCAATTTAAAAAATGAAGAATAATCTATATGAGGAAGAGAAAAAAAAACAAAAAAACAATAGAAAGGACAAAGAGCCAACAAGACGGAGAAGCAAAAAAACACAGATTAACCATTAAAAAAATAAAAACAAAAACAAGGAATAAGAATCAGAAATTATGAAAGACACTAATTCTAAACAACACATTTTCACATTTTTTCTAGCCTTGTTATTGAAAAAGGGGCTTGATAGTATTAACATACATTACAAGTCAAAAGTTTGGTCACATTTTGTCATTACAACGAGTGGGACTGGTACTGGTGCTTTATAATACAAACATTTGGTAAAATACGGAGGAAAATGACTTTTGTTGAGAGAACTCATTCAAAAAGAATTTAGCTATATTGATCAATAAGTTGCTAATATATTTCCTTTCTTTTACTTTCTTATATTTTAAACACCCTAAAATCATTTGTTCAAATGACAATGGAAAATCTTCCAACAAATCATCAATAATAAATTAGGAAACATCTTTCCAGTTTCCAGAGTTTTTTTTTTTGCTGTATTAGTGATGCTAAAATAGATTTTTTTTCCATTTCAGTGCAACTTTTAAATTCCTTAAGAAAATGTTTGACCAGGTAAAATTTGTTTAAAATTTTAATGATACCTGCTTAATTTTATTTCTTGTAAAGAATTTGTGTAGCAACATCCGAACTTTGACCCAAAGGGCATCTTTAACAAACGGTTGCCAGTATATTTTATACAGACATCTTTGTCACGTTTCTTATAGGATGAGAAAAAACGTTTTTCTACAAAAGGTATAACTGGGATAAATTAAAGCAGCATCGGCATGATGAGGCACATTTTTAAGGAGCAACACTAAACCAACATAACCTTCATAACCATTTCCTTCTTCTGTTATAGTAAAATAACAAAATCACAAAATCATTAAACCCCATAAGATGACCTTTTGGACACATCAGTATGTTTGCCAATACATTAAAAATATTCTTATTCTTATGCAAAATATTTCCATTTGTTGTGTTTATAAATTAGTTTCCACATTTTTAAGGCTAGCTTATGAAAATTAATCCCTTTATAGTTTCACATTAGTAAGAAAGACATGCTTCCAACAGCAGATGTAGCAATAAAATTACACATGGAGAAGTAACTTTGTTATCCACTTTGCGTTGTGTCTCTGGATATGCATGTTGACCCACAGCAAATCTGACCCCCCCGTTATATGGCCCATATCTGATCTTTATATGAAAGTCTGAGGAGCAGAAACTTTTTCCCAATCCGACCCAGTCTACCTTCACATGTGGCCCTGCGTTGGATCCGTATCCCATATTTGCCTAAGTGACCTCATTTTAAATTGTTCATCTGAGTCAATCAATAGATACCGCTAACTGCAACGTCCAGCTGGGTCGCTGTTAACTTTGGTTGGAATCAGTGTGAAATACAAGATGCTTGGGTCTCTGGAAACTCTTAAAAGGAACCCTGACTATCAGCACTTGTTCTTACATGTACAAGAAGATGTAAATGTTGTAAATGTAGTTATTGTCCTGTTCTACTAAAATTAATTTAATTATGAGTGAAAATTCATAATTACTTTAAAAATCCTATGTACTTACTCCGTTTTTGACCTACAGAGGTTGGCATTATTTTACTTCCATTCTGAGAAATGATGTGTCAGGGTTGCTTTTAAAACAAGATGACCAGGAGGTGAAGGTAAATGCAGCCTCTTTGTGGCAAGACAGAAACGATGCTCACTGAGCTGCCCTTGGTTTAAGGTCCTAGTTAAAAGGAAATAAAAACAGCAAGGTGAGTCTTTGCTGGTTTTTTTTATAAGAAGTGGAGAGCTGAATGGGATAAAGCCCGTGGACGGACACAACTTTCTAAGGACCCATGTTCATGGTCTCTACACTTCGCTTCTTCTTTGAGTCAGTTTGTTGACCACGGATGCTAAAGGAACTGGCAGTTATAAACAAAGGCTGAAACCAACAACACAACAACAACTGAGGTTCAGGCTGGAGGTGAAAAACATGGAAACATCAGAGAGATTCTGGATGTCCTGCTGGGGTGTAAACAATCTTCTCCCAATGTCATAGCCTCAGAACCATCATCTCCATTTCAACTTTATTTATATAGCACTTTAAAAACAATACAGTTTACCAAAGAGACAGTAAAAGTAGAAAAGTATAAACACACATAATCAGCCAATAAACAGTCTGAAAATCAGACCAACCCTGAACCATCGGACCAACCCTGGACCATCTGACTGACCCTGAACCATCGGACTGACCCTGAACCATCGGACTGACCCTGAACCGTCAGACTGACCCTGGACCATCGGACTGACCCTGAACCTTCAGACTGACCCTGGACCGTCGGACTGACCCTGAACCATCCACTTTATTTTGTCCTGCAATCTACAAGTTTTTCAGTTTTCTTCAACGGCGACCGATGCAACTCAATCAGGTGACACAGTGGTACAGCAGCCTGCAGATCTCTATTACCTGATAACTACAGATTGTATTTACGCAGGTAAGCGGCTGGAAAATGAAGAGGGACACTGTCAGTCTTATTAATTGGCCTGAGACAAACTGCCTCAAAGTTTTCATGTGCTATTATGCACAGTTCTGCCTCCAAATGCCTTCAGTATATAGAGGCAGAACTGAACTCAAAAGAGGATTAGGAGTTTTCTGTCAGTAATGCATCCTTTTCATTTGGAGTCAAACAAAAATGATAGTTTTTTCTTTGCACATTAGAAGGAACATACCCTGATGACACCCCTGCTGTCTACATGGATGAGTAGCTCCTGGGGCTCATTTTGTTTCCTTTCAGAATTGCATCTCCTGCAAGTTTTCTGCTCATTCGCCAGCAGAGGGGGCTGCAGCTTCAATCTGCAGCTCCATCTCGCTTCAGGGTCAGCAGTGGTGGAGCAGAGAGACAAGAATGAGGTCATCTCAGCTCTGTAGGGCTTGGCTCAGTTGGCTGCTTGTCAACCATTTTGACTCCAGCAACTGTTCTGAGTCCACATATTCTCTCAGAAAGCACAAACCATCAGAGGAAGAAGCAAACAGGCTTATTCTGATCAATCCATCCACCCTTTATTGTACCATGTTGTTCTCAGGCAACACAAATATTTTTGGCATGGTGTATTTCTTAAACCTAAGTATTTTCCTTCAAATGTGGGCTTTAGAATTCAGAGAAAGCCAAATATTTTTAAAATGTAAGGGTTTTCATTTCAATTAATGTTTAAGAGTTTAAGAAAAAGGTGCTTAAGCTAGCTTAACTGAGCATGAAAGCTAGCTACAGCTTAACAGCTGCTAGCATTATATATATTTGTTTTATATATTATCTTTCCACACTTGTTTTTGTAGTAATGTCAGAAAAACCAAATACATTTAATCCATTACCGCACATGAAATGGCACTACCTGAGAGAAAAATCCTGGTTAAACTTGAGTGTTTTCTGTCAGATGTAAGCTTTAGAATTCAGAGAAAGGATGTTGGAACATGAACAATTAGCAACTGCTGAACAGCTGCTGAGTCATTCCTTGAAAATGGTGTGATTTGAACTTTGATATTTTTGTTTTTTTTACCAAGATAAATAATTTCTATGTATATCCTAAATGATCAAGGATATGTTTAACTATCAGAAAAACACATTTTCCCATCTCAGGCATTAGTTTTCTTCTATTATTGATCATTTTATCAAGATGTGGACACCATATGTCTTCAACCCCGTTGCGTACACTATGGAGGATTTCTGAATTTCATCAATGAATATGTTTCTATATAAATCCATATTTTCACATTAGTCAGATGTCCCTTATACTAATTCAGTCATTTTGGAAAGAAAATTGACACAAAATCCCAGATTTTTACTCACTTATATCCTAAAGTTTAGGTAATAAGTGAAAACACTCTTGTCTTTTTCATCAGAATATAGTTCAACAGAATAACTGTAATCAAAATCAATAATCATATGATAGTTCCAAATATTTTAGACAAAAATCAACAAACTTAGAATCATTTTTTCAACATTTTTAGAAAATAACATACAAAAATGTAGGTGTGACGGGGTTGAGGCTTGCATGACAGGGTTGAAGATGGTAACGGGGTTGAAGGGACAAATATAGCTTTACATATAAATAGTTGTTTTCTCTCAAATTCAATGTCTAGAACTTTCCATTAGCATTATTTCATTTTGCAACCATAAAAAAGGACACCACATACAAACTGGTTGATTTGCATTTTATTAATCTGAAGTTAAAACAATCATGACAGCATGTTAACAGCTATCAGTCAAACATCGTAGCGTGAATTGATTTAGTGTGTGTGTTGGTGTGTGTGTGCGTGTGTGTGAGCATAAAAGAGCCTCAAGGAGGTGTTGTAGTTGTCATCTCATCCTTATTCCTATAACATACAGTTGAACTTGAAAATTGATGAACTTATAGTAACAGTGATAAACAGTTAATGATTTCAACCTGTCTGTATCAGTGTTTGTATCTGTGTCCATATCAAACTGGTTGATTTGCATTTTATTAATCTGAAGTTAAAACAATCATCACCATGTTAACAGTTATCAGTCAAACATTGTAACGTGAATTAATTTAATATAACATAAAATGTAGTGTGTGAGTGGGTGGGTGGGTGTGTGCATGTGTGTGTATGAGCATAAAAGATCCTCAAGGAGGTGTGGTAATAGTCATCTTATCCTTATTCCTATAACAATACATTTGAAAATTTAAATTGATTAACTTATAATAACAATGATAAACAGTTTATGATTTCAACCTGTCTGTATCAGTGCTCGTCTCTGTGTCCATATCAAAGTATTTTGTTTGTCTCCACCTGCATCAGTGTCTGTTTGTATTAATGTTCCTCTTGTTTCTTCATCTTGTGAGTCGTTTCCACACCTCTTTTGAGACTTCTACATGGCGCTTTGTCACATTCTGTGGGGGTGGAATGAGTTCCAGGACATCATCAAACAGGTACCAGTGAAAATCTTCCTGATGTGGCCAGAAGAATCGGTTTGACCCAACACGATGCATGCACTTGACTTGAACATGTGTTTCTTGTACATTTACAATTACACCTGGATATAAATCATCATCATATCTGAGAATGCACCATTTACCAATCAGCTCTGGACTTTCCCACTGGATTTCTTTTTCTGGAACCCCCCCACTGACTGGCTTTGAGGCATCTGTTTCAATCTTATGGCCATAACTGAAACACTTGGTGTTGAAGCACTTGCAGTCAAACTGCTTCTGCGTTGTGCACATGCAGCTTACATCACGGACCTTCAGTTCTCCTGGAGCCTGAGTAATGACCTGGTGAATTCTCATGGTTCCAGGAACAGCTGCTATCTGTTTCGGCATTTTCTCCATTGCTCTCTCAACATCCTCACTTTTTACAAAGAATAGTTTCACACTTGTGCTTGTTTCAGACAGGGCCTTGAACAACTCTTCTGCATCTGGGATGTCACGCCCATTTGCCACCATCATGTCAGCTGCTCTTTTTAAGGCTCCCCCGACACCATCTGGGGCTCCTTTTCCATGACTAGCCTCGAAATAATTCCAAGTACCAGCCTTAAATCCTCTTCTGTCCAGTTCTGTGTTGAAAAAGTAGAAGTTGCCTCTTTGTTTGTACTGTGTACAAGGTCCATCGCTTAAAAAATGCAGTACAGACACTTGTGGGTGTTGGGTTTGGAGGTAATCCAGCACAGGGTTTAGGTGCTGCCATATTGCTGGAGGGCTTTTATGTTTACTGGGGCAGATGGAGCTAAAGCACACAGGCTCTGGGAGTCCACCAACATACAACACACCAGTATGAAGAGTGGCCTGCTGATGAGAAGCCCCAAAATGGACTGCCTGAACTTGAGAACTGTATTTACAGTTGTAGTTTTCAGAGAAGTCAACATGTATAAGAGCCTCTTCCCCTGACATGTTTTTCTTAAGCTCACGACAGAATGCATACTGCTGCTTGATATTGAAGTGATGCATTTTAAATCTCTTGACATAGCTGTGAAAGAGCTCAACGAGGTCCTCTTGTGTGCCATCTATAGATTTCTTTACTGTCACCTTGACAGTTGCCTTTTTTCCCTTTTTGTCTATCTCCTTCTCCTCTGTTACCCACTGGGTAAAGGATGTGATTGAGGTGCTGTTGTATGCACTTGCGATGTGGATCATTTTGTCCTTGCAGTGGACACACTCTCCATACATGCAACTCTTGCTGGATGAGTTGCAGCAAACCTTCTCTATCAATTCTTCAATGTTGGCAGACTCAATGAGTTTCAGCTGACTGAGCTTCACCACGAGAAAAATGAGATTTTCATGCAACTTACACAGGCATGTGTCACGTTCAGAGACAGTCGGATTTACAACCCAAAAGGGCCGAAGACGACAGAAATGGGAGTAGGATATCATCTGGTGTGGGTTTTCTGCCAGAAATCTTCTGTGGATATTTTGTATTGTATCCATGAGGAACCTCTTCTGCATTTTTAACTTGTTCTTTGTGAGTGTTTGTTTGATTCCTGTAGTTATTCTGCTCACATCATCCCTGAGATAGAATGCTTTGATTCTTTTTCTGAAGTCTTCAGTGACCCGGCTGGTCATCTTTCTCTCAAAATCAAGACTGTCATGATGTTTAAAATTCTTGATGGAAAATCCAAGGGAGTCACTTGCAAATTTTCGCAACCTGTATTTTCTCATGATTCTCCCTGAAACGACTTTGGCAATCAGTTGCCTTTCTCTGTCCTTGGTGGCTTTTTTGTATTTATTTCTAATATCTTGAATTAGTGATTCATGGTAGAGTAAGGTTTTCTTTATATGGGAATTAACAGGGTAGTTAGTAGTGAGTTGTCTTACTTTTGACCGAGGGGAATCTGAGTATTTATTTGAACGTTGGCACCTTTTTTTGTATTTTTCTTTGCTTTTTCTTTCTTTTTCAAGTTTTTCCTGTAACTCTGCTATTTTCTTCTTGAGCTTATTCTTTTTCTCTTCTATCCTTCTTCTTCGCCACCAGACGCTGCCTACAAAGCAAAAAATAAAAGTTGATTTGGGTAAGGAAAGTAGTGCCTTGTCCCCCCCTGCCCTCCCTGTTTCTAAAATGACATTGTGAAAATTGACATGTATTGACGTCTAATAACACTGTCAACTACCCATTACCCAAACCTTGAAGATCTTGGTGGTGAAGGCTGCTCTTGTAGATCTCCCTGATCTGGACTCTCTGGAGGAGTGCTCAAGTTCTTGAGCACTTCTTTCCTCTTCCTGCTCCTATGGTAAGCTGCTCGCCACATTTTTCTTTTCTTACGCTGTTCTCTCTCACTCAGTTCTTTAATTACTTTCTTCTTTCCTGCCTCCACATTCTTTCTCCATCTCTCACGCTCACTCTTCAGGTATCTCTCCCTTTTTTCAGGATCTGCTTTGAGGCGTTCTCGATACTTCCTCTGCCTTTCTGCTGCTGTTGTTGGTGCCATCTTACTCACATCTTTAACATGAGACATTAATCACATTTAGCTTGCAGAAAGAAGAAAAATGTTGATTGAATTTAATTATAATTATGTAAAATAACTGGATTATTTCACAACCAAAGTATTTATTCTCAACCCCGTCAAGTTCTTGAGCACTCCTCCAGAGAGTCCAGATCAGGGAGATCTACAAGACCAGCCTTCACCACCAAGATCTCAACCCCGTCACAATGTCACAACCCCGTTACAATCAAACACATAACGGGGTTGAGTGTGACGGGGTTGAGATTTGATCACAAAATGGCCGCTACTTAATGTAGTGAATGCCAGAGACAAAGCACATGGCACCCATGAAATTCTGAATTAGTATATATTCTTGAAATAATCCACAAAAAATTCATAAGCAGAAGTTTTCTATCTTTTTTTCATGTTACGGTGTTGAGTCATTGATTTTGACGACATCAGTATTAAAGGTCCCATATTATGCAAAATTCACTTTTTAATGGTTTTGGAACAGTCATACTGGTCCCCCCGCATGTGTAGGAGACCCGTAAGTGTGAAACTCTTTCAGGCGCTCTCTCTCCCCCCTGCTCCACCTCTAGGGAAGTAAGCGCTGAAATGAGCTTGTTTGAAAGCGTGTACGTTATGACGTCATAAGGGACAATAACCACTCCCCACAGAGCGATGGACCCGCCTACCGGCTCTCAAAGCCCGCCCTCCTACAGAAAATAGTGATATTGTAATTTGTAAGTCTAACTATTAGCATAACTACACGAGTTAGCTCTCATATTAGTATTGGCGTTCTTACCTGTGGGATCTCCAAGCAACAAACACATTCAGCTTCTGTTGGCATGGTTTCACAGTTTCCACAGGTGCACCTATCCACAATATATTGAAAAACTTTCAGAAAGTGACACAGTATGTGTTTGTGACAGTAAAAAGCTGCCGTTAGCTACATTGCACCAAATATGAAAAAAACTTGACAACATATTTAGAGACAATATTTACAACTAACCATGCAGAAACTCCCTGCTGCAGCCGCAGAGTTTGACCCTCCTCTGATATCTCTCCTTCTGGGTCCGACTCTGGCTCAAACTGGTAAGGGAGAACAACAGCGTCTCTACCAGTTGCCATAACGCTGCTGTTCACGAGAGCAGCATGAACGGGCATCATCCATGAACATAGTTACAAAAGAGGGGGAAAAAATTCAAGACAGGGACTAATGGAATGGCTGAAATTTTACTGGCTGGACTAGTAAAAGTCACACTAACCTTTCACTAACGTCCTGTTAGTCTTCTTGCTCGAACTTCTTCAGGAATGGGTTCCGGTGTTCCGGCGTTTGTTTATCCTTCACTACGCTGTAATCAGCGTCTAGTAACCGCTAAGGCCTAACCTGTCAATCACCTCATGACGGGCGATGCGATGGGCGGAGCCAACAGCTGAGCTGCTTCACCAGGGTTCCGCCCACCATAAACGGCACATTTCTGAAGCTGCTAAAAAGAGGGAGGTGAAGAGAAGCCGCTGCACTCAAACTGAGGGTCGATTTGTCCATACCATGGCGGAAATATTTCATTTAGATATTATTGAATGGTCTCAGATTGGGAATAAAGTGTATAATATAGGACCTTTAAAAGATAAACAAGTAAAATGAAGGAGAAGAAAGGAGCAACTTGCCTCACTCTGAAGTCCTGTTGTCCAAAAGACTTCAGTGTTGTCACTTCCTGATGTATATATGCAATTATGGATCATACCATTGTATTTATGGGGGGTTGATGATAATTGTAACGGGGTTGAGTGTAACTCAGGGACAGAAATAAATGTAATTTTATTTGATAATTAGCAATTTATTTTTTTTGAAAAACACATTACCAACAAAAGAGCACAAATAGGTTTTTATGTTCATGAAAAAATTTCTTGAGTTTTTAAATAGTTATATTTGGTATTTTCAAAGTAAACTGTAATCAAGGCCATGAGGGACATGACAAAATGGGTAGTGTCACATAAAAAACTGGATTATTTCTAATAAATAAAACAATTTAGTCAAGTTCTTTTTACACTGTATTTGAGAGTGCATTTCAATGTAAATGTAAAGCTGTTTAAATATAAAATATGGTAACCCCACATAGGACATTCACCTTAAGAAGTGAGAAGGACTTAAAATGTGCCATTTCCATAGAATGACTCTGCTAGCATTACATATGCTTATTGTGCATATGCTTTTTGCTTTACTAATATCAAGTTAACTGAACACATTTAACAAGAATTTCAAAGAACAGCCAAATATTTTTAAAATGTAAGGGTTTTCATTTCAATTTATCTTTGAAAGTTCCAAGACAAAGAGCTACATTAAGCTAGCTAATTGAGCATAGCACCTAGCAACAGCTTAACAGCTTCAAGCATGATAAATGCTTGTTTTATATATTACCTTCCCACACTTGTTCATGTAGTAATGTCAGAATAACCCAACACCTTTAATATATTAACTCTCATGATATGGCACTATGGAAACAATGAAATCCTCCATAAACCTAAGTGTTTTCTTTCAAACGTGGGCTTTAGAATTCAGAACGAGGATATTGGATCACAAACAGTTAGCAACAGCTGAATGGCTGCTAGCATAACACATGCTTATTGTGCATATGCCTTTTGCTTTACTAATATCAAGTTAACTGAACACATTTAACAAAAATTTCAAAGAAAAGCCAAATATTTTTAAATGTAGGGGTTTTCATTTCAATTAATGTTTACGAGTTTAAGAAAAAGGTGCTACATTAAGCTAGCTTAACTGAGCATGAAAGCTAGCTACAGCGCATGCTTGTTTTATATATTATCTTTCCACACTTCTTTATGTAATAATATCAGAATAACCAAGGAACTATAATCCATTACCTCACATGAAATGGCGCTACATGAGAGAAAAATCCTGGTTAAACTTGAGTATTTTCTGTCAGATGTAAGATTTAGAATTCAGAGAAAGGATGTTGGAACACGAACAATTAGCAACAGCTGAACGGCTGCTAGCATATCACATGCTTATTGTGCATATGCTTTTTGCTTTACTAATATCAAGTTAACTGAACACATTCAACAAGAATTTCAAAGAAAAGCTAAATATTTTTAAAATGTAAGGGTTTTCATTTCAATTAATGTTTAAGAGTTTAAGAAAAAGGTGCTACATTAAGCTAGCTAATAGAGCATAACACCTAGCAACAGCTTAACAGCTTCGAGCATGATAAATGCTTGTTTTATATATTATCTTCCCATTATTGTTTATGTAGTAATGTCAGAATAACCAAACACCTTTAATCCATTACCTCACATGAAATGGCACTACCAGAGAGAAAAATCCTGGTTAAACTTGAATGTTTTCTGTCAGATGTAAGCTTTAGAATTCAGAGAAAGGATGTTGGAAGACAAACAGTTAGCAACAGCTGAACGGCTGCTAGCATAACACATGCTTATTATATTCATGCTTTTTGCTTTACTAATATCAAGTTAACGGAACACATTTAATAAGAACTTGTAAGAAACGCCAAATATTTTTAAAATGTAAGGGTTTTAATTGCAATTTATCTTTGAAAGTTCCGAGACAAAGAGCTACATTAAGCTAGCCAATTGAGCATAGCACCTAGCAACAGCTTAACAGCTTCGAGCATGATAAATGCTTGTTTTATATATTACCTTCCCACACTTGTTCATGGTAATGTCAGAATAACCCAACACCTTTAATCTATTAACTCTCATGATATGGCACTATGGAAACAATGAAATCCTCCATAAACCTAAGTGTTTTCTTTCAAATGTGGGCTTTAGAATTCAGAACACGAATATTGGAACACAAACAGTTAGCAACAGCTGAACGGCTGCTAGCATAACACATGCTTATTGTGCATATGCTTTTTGCTTTACTAATATCAAGTTAACTGAACACATTTAACAAGAATTTCAAAGAAAAGCCAAATATTTTTAAAATGTAAGGGTTTTCATTTCAATTAATGTTTAAGAGTTTAAGAAAAAGGTGCTACATTAAGCTAGCTTAACTGAGCATGAAAGCTAGCTACAGCTTAACAGGTGCTAGCATTATATATATTTGTTTTATATATTATCTTTCCACATTTGTATTTGTAGTAATGTCAGAAAAACCAAATACATTTAACCCATTACCTCACATGAAATGGCACTACCCGAGAGAAAAATCCTGGTTAAACTTGAGGATTTTCTGTCAGATGTAAGCTTTAGAATTCAGAGAAAGGATGTTGGGACACGAACAATTAGCAACTGCTGAACGGCTGCTAGCATGACACATGCTTATTATATTCATGCTTTTTGCTTTACTAATATCAAGTTAACTGAACACATTTAATAAGAATTTCAAAGAAAAGCCAAATATTTTTAAAATGTAAGGGTTTTCATTTCAATTAATGTTAAAGAGTTTAAGAAAAAGGTGCTAAATTAAGCTAGCTTAACTGAGCATGAAAGCTAGCTACAGCGCATGCTTGTTTTACATATTATCTTTCCACACTTGTTTATGTAATAATATCAGAATAACCAAGGAACTATAATCCATTACCTCACATGAAATGGCGCTACATGAGAGAAAAATCCTGGTTAAACTTGAGTATTTTCTGTCAGATGTAAGATTTAGAATTCAGAGAAAGGATGTTGGGACACGAACAATTAGCAACTGCTGAACGGCTGCTAGCATATCACATGCTTATTGTGCATATGCTTTTTGCTTTACTAATATCAAGTTAACTGAACACATTCAACAAGAATTTCAAAGAAAAGCTAAATATTTTTAAAATGTAAGGGTTTTCATTTCAATTAATGTTTAAGAGTTTAAGAAAAAGGTGCTACATTAAGCTAGCTAATAGAGCATAACACCTAGCAACAGCTTAACAGCTTCGAGCATGATAAATGCTTGTTTTATATATTATCTTCCCATTATTGTTTATGTAGTAATGTCAGAATAACCAAACACCTTTAATCCATTACCTCACATGAAATGGCACTACCAAAGAGAAAAATCCTGGTTAAACTTGAATGTTTTCTGTCAGATGTAAGCTTTAGAATTCAGAGAAAGGATGTTGGAAGACAAACAGTTAGCAACAGCCGAACGGCTGCTAGCATAACACATGCTTATTATATTCATGCTTTTTACTTTACTAATATCAAGTTAACGGAACACATTTAATAAGAACTTGTAAGAAACCCCAAATATTTTTAACATGTAAGGGTTTTCATTGCAATTTATCTTTGAAAGTTCCGAGACAAAGAGCTACATTAAGCTAGCCAATTGAGCATAGCACCTAGCAACAGCTTAACAGCTTCGAGCATGATAAATGCTTGTTTTATATATTACCTTCCCACACTTGTTCATGGTAATGTCAGAATAACCCAACACCTTTAATCTATTAACTCTCATGATATGGCACTATGGAAACAATGAAATCCTCCATAAACCTAAGTGTTTTCTTTCAAATGTGGGCTTTAGAATTCAGAACACGAATATTGGAACACAAACAGTTAGCAACAGCTGAACGGCTGCTAGCATAACACATGCTTATTGTGCATATGCTTTTTTCTTTACTAATATCAAGTTAACTGAACACATTTAACAAGAATTTCAAAGAAAAGCCAAATATTTTTTAAAATGTAAGGGTTTTCATTTCAATTAATGTTTAAGAGTTTAAGAAAAAGGTGCTACATTAAGCTAGCTTAACTGAGCATGAAAGCTAGCTACAGCTTAACAGGTGCTAGCATTATATATATTTGTTTTATATATTATCTTTCCACATTTGTATTTGTAGTAATGTCAGAAAAACCAAATACATTTAACCCATTACCTCACATGAAATGGCACTACCCGAGAGAAAAATCCTGGTTAAACTTGAGGATTTTCTGTCAGATGTAAGCTTTAGAATTCAGAGAAAGGATGTTGGGACACGAACAATTAGCAACTGCTGAACGGCTGCTAGCATGACACATGCTTATTATATTCATGCTTTTTGCTTTACTAATATCAAGTTAACTGAACACATTTAATAAGAATTTCAAAGAAAAGCCAAATATTTTTAAAATGTAAGGGTTTTCATTTCAATTAATGTTAAAGAGTTTAAGAAAAAGGTGCTAAATTAAGCTAGCTTAACTGAGCATGAAAGCTAGCTACAGCGCATGCTTGTTTTATATTCTACAGAATTCTACAGTCATTTAGCAGACGCTTTTATCCAAAGCGACTTACATTTGAGAGGAAGAACAACACAAGCATGAATTCAAACAAGATGGGACGTCATAATTAAGTGATAGTCAGACCGCTTTTGAGTCCAGTTGGACCCAGGTGCTGTCATGTAGCGCTAGTGCAGTGCATATAATTGTTTTTTTGTTTTTTTTTCTTCTTTTTTTCTTTTTTAATACAGGATCACGATTTCATCACACAATATCAACTAGGTCATAAGTGCATGATTTCATCACATAATATCAACTTGGGCATAAGTGCATGATTTCATCACACAATATCATCTTGGGCATAAGTGCACACAGCTTCTTCAGTACTTGGTTGAGCCAAAAAGCTGGACAAATCTTTCTGACTCATTTAGTTAAGCTAAATGTGGAAATGCTCCTTAAACAACTGAGTCTTTAGCTTGGTCTTAAAAGTGGATACGGACTCTGCGGATCGGACGGAGTTTGGTAGATCGTTCCACCACCGGGGAACAACAGAGGAGAAGAGTCTAGCTACTGATTTTGCGCCACGTTGTGGTGGGAGCACTAGGCGTCTTTCGCTGGTAGAGCGTAAGTTTCGAGAGGGAGTGTAGCTCTGGATTAAGGAGTGAAGGTAGCCCAGAGCCGTTTGGGTTATTGTTTTGTAAGCCAGAAGCAGAGCTTTGAATTTGATGCGTGCTGCAACTGGAAGCCAGTGAAGAGCAATTAGCAGTGGAGTGACATGAGCTCTTTTGGGCTGGTTGAAGACCAGACGTGCTGCTGCGTTCTGAATCATCTGCAGAGGTTTAACTGAGCATGCAGGCAGGCCAGCCAGTAAGGAGTTGCAGTAGTCAATGCGTGAAATGACCAGAGCCTGGACCAGGAGCTGGGTCGTGTGTTCAGTCAGGTAGGGTCTGATCCTTCTGATGTTGTAGAGAGCAAATCGGCAAGACCGGGAAACCGAGGCAACATGATCCATAAAGGTCAGCTGGTTGTCTACCATGACACCAAGATTCCTGGTAGAAGATGTAGGGACTAGTGTGATTGAGTCTAGCTGCACACTTATCTGTGGTGGTAAAGAAGGACTGGCTGGGAAGACAATAAGCTCAGTCTTGGACAGATTTAGCTGAAGGTGGCGGTCCTTCATCCATGCAGAGATATCAGCAAGGCATGCTGATATTCGCATTGAGACGGTTGTGTCATCAGGTGGGAAAGAAAGGAAAAGCTGAGTGTCATCTGCATAGCAGTGGTAGGAGAAACCATGAGAGCTAATGACTGCACCGAGTGAGGAGGTGTATAGGGAAAAGAGAAGAGGGCCGAGCACCGAGCCCTGAGGCACCCCTGTTGTGAGCCCATGTGATCTGGACACGCCCCCTCGCCAAGATACTTTGAATGATCTCCCTGTGAGGTAGGATGTAAACCACGAGAGGACAGATCCTGAGATGCCAAGCTCTAAGAGTTTGGAGAACAGTATATGATGGTTGACAGTGTCAAAGGCAGCCGACAGGTCCAGCAGTATAAGGACTGAGGATTGACCAGTGGATCTGGCAAGCCGTAGGGAATCAGTAACTGACAGGAGAGCAGTTTCAGTAGAGTGACCTTGCCTATATCCAGATTGATATGGATCTAACAGGTTGTTGTCTTGGAGGAACTGTGAGACCTGACTGAAGACGGCACGCTCTAGTAATTTAGACATGAATGGAAGCAGTGAGACCGGCCGGTAGTTTTCAACCTGGGCTGGGTTGAGTGTGGGTTTCTTCAGCAGTGGGGTAACCCGAGCTTGCTTGAAGGCAGAAGGAAAGACACCGGATTTAAGAGAGGAGTTGATAATATGAGTTACTGCAGATTTGACTGTAGGTAAAATGCTCTGCAGGATGTCAGAGGGAACAGGATCAAGAGGACAGGTTGTGGGTTTTGAGCTGACTAGAAGTTTAGAGACTTCGTCCTCATTTAGAGAGCGGAAGGAGCATAGTGAGGCACCAGTAGCTGGTTTGGTAAGGCTGAGTTGGTCAGGCTCAGTGAATTGGTTACTGATGGTGGCAACCTTTTCAGTGAAGTAGGAAGCAAACATTTCTGCAGTCAGCACAGTGGGAGGCTGAGCAGGTGGTGGAGATAGAAGAGAGTTAAACGCCATGAACAGTTGTCGTGAGTTGGGAGCATTGCGGATCTTGTTCTGATAAAAGGCTATCTTGGCCGCCTTTAGGCTGGATGTGAAAGTTACGAGTTTTTGCTGGTACTCAGACAAGTCAGTGTGCTCTTTTGATTTGCGCCACTTTCTTTCAGCCGCCCTGAGTCCGGCTCTGTGATCCCTTAGAGCCTCTGTGAGCCATGGACTGGGAGGGTTTTGTCTGGCTGGTTTTGACACCAGAGGACAGAGTTTGTCCAGAGAGGAGGCGAGAGAGGAGCAGAGTGTTTCTGTAGCCTCATTCACAGACAGTAAGGAGAAGTCTGAGTGGGAAGGGAGGGTAGAGTAAACCTCATCAGACAGCTGTGTAGGTCTGAGGGATCTCAAGTTTCTGCGGTAGGACCCATTTTTGGAGCCGCTTGATTGACATGAGGAAGGAAGACAGAGAATTTAACCAGGAAGTGGTCAGAGAGGTGCAGCGGGGTGACAGACAGGTCGGCTGTGGAGCAGTTTCTGGTCAGCACCAAGTCAAGAGTATTGCCCGCTTTGTGTGTTGGAGGAGTCTGTACCAGTTTGAGATTGAAAGAGTAGATAAGAGCCAGAAAGTATATATATCTTTCCACATATATATTATCTTTCCACACTTGTTTATGTAATAATATCAGAATAACCAAGGAACTATAATCCATTACCTCACATGAAATGGCGCTACATGAGAGAAAAATCCTGGTTAAACTTGAGTATTTTCTGTCAGATGTAAGATTTAGAATTCAGAGAAAGGATGTTGGAACACGAACAATTAGCAACAGCTGAACGGCTGCTAGCATATCACATGCTTATTGTGCATATGCTTTTTGCTTTACTAATATCAAGTTAACTGAACACATTCAACAAGAATTTCAAAGAAAAGCTAAATATTTTTAAAATGTAAGGGTTTTCATTTCAATTAATGTTTAAGAGTTTAAGACAAAGGTGCTACATTAAGCTAGCTAATAGAGCATAACACCTAGCAACAGCTTAACAGCTTCGAGCATGATAAATGCTTGTTTTATATATTATCTTCCCATTATTGTTTATGTAGTAATGTCAGAATAACCAAACACCTTTAATCCATTACCTCACATGAAATGGCACTACCAGAGAGAAAAATCCTGGTTAAACTTGAATGTTTTCTGTCAGATGTAAGCTTTAGAATTCAGAGAAAGGATGTTGGAAGACAAGGAGTGTGTCTCAAACCGCGCACTTACGTGAGTGCACTGGAAGGTAGTGCGTAGTGCGCACTAAGCACTACCTTCTGTAGTGCACACTATCGTGGGTAAGTGCCGACCCAAATGGAGCACTTAAGTTTTGCACTTACCGGTAGTGATGTACCAGAATTTGAGCGCGATTCTTTTGCCTGCCGACAGATCTGCCTGCTTTAATTCAACTTAAAGAATGCATTTTCTACTCGTGATTTTACTGTCTTTTGTTTACCCCTTACTTCCCCCCACCTTTAAACTACGTCGCAGTCAACGGCGACGCAGGATCCTCTTTCTGTTAGCTGAACGTGAGCTGGTACGTATCCTTATTTATTTTTTTATTTACATGACCCTGATGGCAGCGCCGCTTAATTGGCTTAGCTTTGCAGTAAAAGTCCGCCCGACTAAGTTCTTTGCAAGAAGTTGTATAAATAAATCCAAAATAATGACTTATGACCTACACTGTATTAGTGTACCTAAGTTAATAGAAAGCACCATCAGCACACATTCATGTGTGTTCACATGTCTTCCCCATTTCTATTAGCATAAAGTGCAATTCAAAACATTAGTAAAACAGCTTTTAAATATATAAAGAAATCTTCACTGAATTAATGTACTTTACATCATATACATGTTTTCATTGGTGTGTACACTGATACAGTGCACATTTGGCAAAAGGAACTCAGTTATACTTAGATATCATAGTTTTAAAAAAAAAATGCAATGTAGTATGGAAGATGATAAAACAAGGATGCAGCAAATTTGTTATTGAAACATTTTGTTTAAATATTTCTCTCTTGCCTCTCCATCTTCTCCACAGCAGCGTCCTAGCCCCAGGCAGTACTGCGACATAAATGCCTCAGTGCCACTGCTGGCTCGTTACTTTGATGGCCACAGTGACCTACGAGTCGACTTCCGCCTGTCACGACAGTCCTTTAAAGCCCTAATGGCTGTGCTGGGTACTGAATGTGACCATGGTTGGGGGCCAGAAATTGACACCTTGGTGTTTCTGTTCTGGCTGGCCAGCGCCACCTCTTACTGTGTGGTTGCCAGGGCGTTTGACATGCCTCGGGCAACTATTCATCGGGCAGTGCACAGGGTGAGTGCGAAGATTGCTGGCCTCCTCTACCAAGTGGTCCGCCATCCCACTGCAGAGGATCTCCCTCGCTTGGGTGCCTGTTTCGCCCGTCTAGCTGGATCTGCAGCCTTCAACCGAGTGGTGGGAGCCATAGATGGTTGCCATGTCCAGGTGAAGCCCCCTGCAGAGGACTCCGCCTGTTATTTCAACAGAAAGCTGTTCCATTCAGTCCAGCTGCAGGCCATCTGTGACGACACTGGAAAGTTTCTGGATGTCTTTGTGGGATACTGTGGGTCAGTACATGACGCCCGAGTTCTGCAGAACAGCCCCATCTACTACAAGCAGTCCTACCCCCGACCAGGTTACAGCATCAATGGAGATGGTAGCTACCCCTGCTTGTCGCAGCCCATCTGCCTCATGACGCCCTTCAGACAGCCTGTCCGCAACCACCTCCAAGCTCGCTTCAACTGCTACCTGTCAAAGGCGAGGTGTGTTGTAGAGAGGTCCTTTGGGATCCTAAAGACCAGATGGAGGTCCATCTTCTTAAAGGCTCTGGAGGTGGAGGTCAAGTACGTGCCAGAGGTCATTGTCTGCTGCACTGTCCTCCACAACATCTGCATGAGCAACGGGGACCTGCTGGAGCCAGATGCTGATGCTGATGTCAGGAGGGCAGCTGGAGAACAACCAGCAGCAGGACCAGCACCAGCGCCCCCAGGAACCGTCTGTGGGGCTAATGAGAGACAGAGGATGGCAACAACCTGTTACACCCCAGATCACGACTACATTTAAATGTGATCTTGAACTTAAATGCAAACAATAAATAATTTGGCCAATTGGAAAAGAAATTGTGTGCGTGTCTGTATAATAAACAAGTACAATGTAAATTTATTTAATTTTTTTAATATAGTTTCAAATTTATAGAAAAATATTTTTAGCAATGAACATAGCTGAACATATAACATAATGAACATCAAGAATAAACATTAGACACAAACATTTCATTATTTACAAAGCCTCTCTAAAACTGCCATGAGGCGCTCCTCCCTTCTAGCCACCTCCCTGTCCCTCCTCTCTTCCCTCTCCCTCAAATCCCTGTAAAATCTTTCCTCCCTCTCCATCATCTCCCTGTGCCTCCTTTCTTCTCTCTCCATCAGTTCCTGGTGCCTCCTCTCCTCCCGTTCTGCAGCCTCTCTCGCCTCTCTTTCCCTGGCCTCGTCTCTCCGCTGCTGCACTCTCTCCATCTCCTCAAGTGCCTCCATATTTTGTCTGTCGCTGTCTTTTAAGGCAGCCAGTATGTCCTCCACCCTGTCTACCTGCCGTCTTTTTGGGGTCGACAGGGTGGAGGTGGTGCCCGTCTCCACAGGATGGGGTGTGGTCACTGCCACCTCCGGGCTGGATGAGGCAAAGAGGACAGGTGGTGTCACAGACGGCCTGCTCCCTATTGCCTCATCCATGAAGCTGTACCATTTCCAAGAAGCGGAAGTGACCCCACCCCCCTCTGTGCTCACCCCGGTTCGGGGACGCTTAAGGTCCTGTAGGAATAAGACAGCCAAAGAAAACATGCGCTACACAGATGTCTACACACCACTGTGATTTTAGTTTATTTATTTACTTAGACCATTTTACTGTACATGGGCCAAGACAGCATCTAACCTTGTATTTGGAGACCAGGTTCTCCCATCTTTTCTTCAGGGCCTTGGGCTCCACCTTACCCTCAAGGCCTCTTTCTTTTAAGAAGACACTGGTGAACACACATTGGCAGTTCATATAAAACAGAACATTTAAGTTTATATGTACTTTACTTTGCAGACTCTTTTATCTAAAGTACTGTAAAATCTAAATATAACATTAGTTCCATTTGCCAAGAACAGAAAAACAGAGCAAATTACACTATTTTGTGATTGTGTTTTGCCTGTAGTTAATAACTACCTATAAATTATGATCTGCCCACATTTATTTGTAATTATTCAGCACCTAATTTACACAATTATGCAAACATATATACTTACTTGTAAGCTTCAATACTGGCATGCCTCCTCCCTGTGAACAAGGAGGGATTGGCTGCCCGCCAGTGAATGAGCGCCCTGGTGTCCTCATCTGTCCCTGCAACATCCAAAATACCTCAACATTAATAATAATAATAATTAAAAAAAAATCTGGTGGAGCCAAGTAGAAGAAAATTACACACCTCAAACCTTTACACATCAAAAGCAATTATACTACTGCAATTTCCTACAGTTACAGTTAGCTCGTTATCTTGCAGACCTTTGCTGCTACTGCTTAGTCAACGGTACCATCGAAACGGGCCGGTTCTCTGACTGGCGTTGTTTCCAAATTGGTTTTTAGATCAAGGATCATTTTGTTTACGCCACAAACACCACAGTGCTTAATCTGGAGGTGTACACAACGATGAATGAACATACAGAACCCATAACGTTCATCAGTCATAACACGAAACCGGTAAAAAAACAAAAAAAACAAAAAAAAACTGCTAACATTTACGTGTGCTAGCTGTACTGGGTCGGTATAACCACAGCCTCCAACAAATGATCAGATCCATAACTGTGGTCAGAGTTAGAAGAGATAGGAAGCATGCTGCAGTTTAAATTAGAATTTTGATAGAATAACTTCTTACTTACATCTGTACAAAATAGCTTCTGCTTGCTCCGATACCGCTGAGTCGGTGGCAGCCATTATTCAGCTCTGAAAAATTGGTCGAAAGTCCCTCCCCTTCCGCTACATCAGCAAGATGGCGTCCATTTAGTGCGTGTAGTGTCCATCGTTTCGCACTAGATTTTTGGCCGAGTTTAGGGCAGCATCCGGGTACTTTCAGTGCACTGAGTTTTTACTGAAATTTCTGTGTCAGCGCACTAAGCACTTAAATGTAGTGTCCGAAGTATAGAAGTGCGCGATTTGGGACACACCCAAACAGTTAGCAACAGCTGAACGGCTGCTAGCATAACACATGCTTATTATATTCATGCTTTTTGCTTTACTAATATCAAGTTAACGGAACACATTTAATAAGAACTTGTAAGAAACGCCAAATATTTTTAAAATGTAAGGGTTTTCATTGCAATTTATCTTTGAAAGTTCCGAGACAAAGAGCTACATTAAGCTAGCCAATTGAGCATAGCACCTAGCAACAGCTTAACAGCTTCGAGCATGATAAATGCTTGTTTTATATATTACCTTCCCACACTTGTTCATGGTAATGTCAGAATAACCCAACACCTTTAATCTATTAACTCTCATGATATGGCACTATGGAAACAATGAAATCCTCCATAAACCTAAGTGTTTTCTTTCAAATGTGGGCTTTAGAATTCAGAACACGAATATTGGAACACAAACAGTTAGCAACAGCTGAACGGCTGCTAGCATAACACATGCTTATTGTGCATATGCTTTTTGCTTTACTAATATCAAGTTAACTGAACACATTTAACAAGAATTTCAAAGAAAAGCCAAATATTTTTAAAATTTAAGGGTTTTCATTTCAATTAATGTTTAAGAGTTTAAGAAAAAGGTGCTACATTAAGCTAGCTTAACTGAGCATGAAAGCTAGCTACAGCTTAACAGGTGCTAGCATTATATATATTTGTTTTATATATTATCTTTCCACATTTGTATTTGTAGTAATGTCAGAAAAACCAAATACATTTAACCCATTACCTCACATGAAATGGCACTACCCGAGAGAAAAATCCTGGTTAAACTTGAGGATTTTCTGTCAGATGTAAGCTTTAGAATTCAGAGAAAGGATGTTGGGACACGAACAATTAGCAACTGCTGAACGGCTGCTAGCATGACACATGCTTATTATATTCATGCTTTTTGCTTTACTAATATCAAGTTAACTGAACACATTTAATAAGAATTTCAAAGAAAAGCCAAATATTTATAAAATGTAAGGGTTTTCATTTCAATTAATGTTAAAGAGTTTAAGAAAAATGTGCTACATTAAGCTAGCTTAACTGAGCATGAAAGCTAGCTACAGCGCATGCTTGTTTCATATATTATCTTTCCACACTTGTTTATGTAATAATATCAGAATAACCAAGGAACTATAATCCATTACCTCACATGAAATGGCGCTACATGAGAGAAAAATCCTGGTTAAACTTGAGTATTTTCTGTCAGATGTAAGATTTAGAATTCAGAGAAAGGATGTTGGAACACGAACAATTAGCAACAGCTGAACGGCTGCTAGCATATCACATGCTTATTGTGCATATGCTTTTTGCTTTACTAATATCAAGTTAACTGAACACATTCAACAAGAATTTCAAAGAAAAGCTAAATATTTTTAAAATGTAAGGGTTTTCATTTCAATTAATGTTTAAGAGTTTAAGAAAAAGGTGCTACATTAAGCTAGCTAATAGAGCATAACACCTAGCAACAGCTTAACAGCTTCGAGCATGATAAATGCTTGTTTTATATATTATCTTCCCATTATTGTTTATGTAGTGTTGCAAATATTTTATAAGCATTTTGATTCATTTACTCATTTATTATTCATTTACTCATTTAAGCATTCTTATTTATTTATTCATTTACATTTTATCCTTAGATTTTAGTAACACGCATTAGGCTCTGCTGTTAATTAATAGAGCTACATTATTATATTGTGGTTGTTATTCCTTCACAGCTCACAGATAATGCATTCACAAACAGGACACAAACTCATATAGGGTTACTGAGTTCAATACTGAGAAAAGAGCTAAGAACTAGCGGCCTTGACAATGTTCTGGATGGCCAGTAGGGAGTAAATCGTAAATATTGTTACATCTCTTTGCTTATCTATTCACTCCTAGCAGAACGGAATTTCCCAGTAACTCAGAAATCATTAAAAAGTACA
Organism: Melanotaenia boesemani; assembly: GCF_017639745.1. Classification (NCBI taxonomy): domain Eukaryota; kingdom Metazoa; phylum Chordata; class Actinopteri; order Atheriniformes; family Melanotaeniidae; genus Melanotaenia; species Melanotaenia boesemani. The sequence goes on along the minus strand of NC_055696.1, from coordinate 29,015,235 downwards.
GCCTTTGTGTAAAACTGTGGGAACAGGTAGAAGGAGGTCAGCACAGAAAGGCAGACAGATAACAGGGCAGAGCGATGCATCTTCTTTCCTTTCAGCTCTGACGTACCCCAAAAGGAGGACCTGGAGGAATCAAATTCCCGGAAGAAGGAAGGACCACCTTGCAAAATACACATTTACATGAATGCGCACCACATGCACGCACATAGCCACAATGCTTTGTATCACTATAAATGAGGAGGATAATTTAGTTAGGCGGGTCTTTTGGCTGAACCGAAGGGTCCTGACACTTTGTGTATTAGTTGATCAGAAGCTCAGCTGACAAGCCTCCTTCTCGAGAAGATATGTATTGTTTTCTTAGTACTGGCTTAACAAAGAATTGTCAATTCTACTCAATCTCTGGTGTTTTTGCCTTCTTTTAAAAATGTGGATTTTTGAACACTCTTCCTTCTGATGATTGATTTACAGGTGGTGAATAAATCTTTAAAGCCAACAAAGAATATTTTAAAACTTCAGTAGTAATGTCAGAATAACCAAACACCTTTAATCCATTACCTCACATGATATGGCACTACATCGAAACAATAAAATCCTCCTTAAATGCATCTCTTGAATGATACAATACTGGCTGGGGTCCCTGAATGGCCCGGTTGTGGGGGTGGCCACTCCTGGCCTGTCTTGCCCTGGGGGGCCTCCCGGGGAGCGGGGTTGCCTAATGCCACTAGAGCCTCATCATCCAGAGGGAAGTTTGCTTCCCTTTGGACGTACATCCCCGGACCCCTCTTACTTCCCGCTCTCCCTGTCTCACACGCACATACACGTAGGGAGGCGTGGAGCCATGCGGGGTGGAACGGAGGAGACCATTCAGTGGTCTCCTTGGATGCACCCCATGGCGACTCGCCTCTCAGTTTTAATTGCACCAGAGACACTAAAACACAAGAAACACAACACACAAACAACACTTGGGGGGCATGGCAAGAGGTGCATGTCGGGCGGGGCCACTTAGGTGGCCCAGCTCCCGACTCATTGCGGTCACTGCCCCTCAATTTTAATTGCACACAACTCAGACTACATAAACAGTCAGGAGTGGGGAGGGAGAGGGTATTGGGGACCTCTCACACCCCTGTTCCCCCTGTGTGTGGCTGGGGGCGGGCTGGCGGGGGGGCAACGGTCCCGGGGTGGCTGCGCTGGTGGGCTGCTGGCTCTGTGGGGGGGGCTTGGCTTGGGGTTGTGTGTGGCGTGACTGTGTGGTGGTGAGTGCTTGTGGGTGCGGCGCGGGGGAGGGTGTGAGTGTGGGGTTATATGGGGTGGATATTGGAGTAGGTGGGGAGTGGGGGGAGGCGGCCGATAGCACCCAGGTTCCCCGGGGTGTGCGGCTGGGACATCGGGGTGTGTGCTGGCCTACGCCGGGTGGCTGTCTGGGGGGGCCTGGTCCTCCTAGGCATGTTGCGGGCCCTCTGCCTTTGGGGGTGGGGCGGCCGCCTCTGGGCTCCTGGGGCCCTGGGCCCTTCGCTTGGGCTGCCCTGGGTGGCCGGTCCCTGGTGGGGCCGGCGGCTGCTGATCTTGGCCCACTGGGACCTGTGCCCCGGGACCGTGGGGGACTCTTGCTGGGGCTCTCCTCTGCCGCCCTTCATGTGGGGCTGGTGTCGTCTTCATGGTGGGGTGGCTTGGGTTGGTGCTCCGGGTCTGCTGCTGAGGGCCCGGGCCTCTGGCCCTGGTCTGCCTCTGGCCTCCATGGAGGCGTGATCGCATTTGCATGATCTCACTCACCACTCTTCATCACTGATCACTCCTTGTTTCTCATGCTATGCATGCTGACACAGTCACTGAGTTGTCCAGTGGGTTTTAATACTAAGCGATAATTATTTTTTTAAATTTTTTTATTTTTCCTGTGAGTTAGTATCTGGTCGCTGTTATGTCTTTTTGATTTGGTTATTATTTAAAAACTCTTAATGACTAGCAGCCCTGTTTTTTCTGTGTGTGTGTTTCTGCTTTTGTAAAAGTTGTAGGAAATTTTCTGGTGTGTTCATGTACAGGTGTAACAGTTTGTTGTCTGGTGATGGTGTGGATTGAAGGGTCGTTGCCTTCTGTCTGTGATCTTTTTGTCTCCTTTCTTCTTTCCCTTTTGCTCTTTTTGCTATTTTCCATCTTTTTCTGTCCCCTCCGGTCAGGTCCAGCAAGATTACATAGATTCCGTGATTCAAAGTAAATAAATAAATAAATTAATCACATTATCAAGAGGAGCCTTACCCATAGGCCTCCCCTTGGCAGAGCAAATTTGTTCAGCACGATACAGCAACCAGATTATCATTTTGCTTGCTATGATGCTGGACAGGACAAGTTAATAAAAAAAAAAAAAAAAAAAGAAAAAGAAAAAAGAGTGATGCAATACTTTAAAAAGGAGGGAAGACAACAAGCAAGCTTTAATTTTTCACATGACTTATGAAGCCATACTGAGACCCTGGGTGCATCTCAATCAGCACACTTCCAAACTTGGAAAACTATGTTTAAATGCATAGTGCGCTGACACTGAAATTTGAGCAAAAACTCAATGAAATGATGGCTCACTAAACCGACACCATTTTGCAGAGGTAGTGAAATGGGAGGGACTTTCAACTAGTTTTCCAGAGCTGAATAATGGCGGCCAATGACTCAGCAGTACTGGTGCAGATGGAGGCTATTTTGTACAGATGTTAGTATGATGTTATTCAGTCATAAATTTAATGTATATGGCATCTCTATCTCTTCTGTCTCTTCTATCACTGATGATAGTTTTTGAGGTGATCATTTGTTAGAGGGACTGCGGTTATACCGACACAGTAGAGTTAGCACACGTAAATGTTAGCAAGTTATTAGATGGTTTTTGTGGATGTAGATAGGTTATACATGTTACAAATGATGAATGCTAAAGGTTCTGTATGTCAAGTCATCGTTTTTGAACCTGCAGATTAAGCAATGTGGTGTCTGTAGTGTAAACTAAATGGTCCTTGATCTGAAAACTGATTTGGAAACAACTCCAGTTGTTAGAGAACTGATCTGTTTTGATGGTTGCGGACTAGGCAAGGCATGGCAAATTTATTTGTATAGCACGTTTCATGTACAAGACAATTCAAAGTGCTGTACATAAAGCATTACAGCAGGGTGCGGAAAGCAATATAAGTGCATTAAAAAAACAAAGATTAAAAGAAATAAAATTAATGAAATTAAAACAGAAGGAAGATGCTAAAATAAAATAGATAAAATGCAAGAAATAAAGTTCCAGTGTGGGGAAAGACAATATTAAAACATGATTCTAGCTTAAAAGAACCAGATGTAGATTTTGACTTCTAAGTAAAAACTACTTAAATGCAGCAGAGAACAGGTGGGTCTTTAACCTGGATTTAAATAAACTGAGGGTTTCTGCTGATCTTACGCTTTCTGGGAGTTTGTTCCAGACATGTGGAGCATAGAAGTTCAATGCAGCTTCTCCATGTCTGGTTCTGACTCTGGGAACTTTTAAGAAACTGGATCCAGGTGACCTGAGGGTTCTGGTAGGGTCGTACGGGGTTATTTTGGTCCTTAACCATTCAGAGCTTTATAGACCAGCAGCATAACTTTAAAGTCTATCCTCTGACTAAGCAGTAGCTACATTGGTTTACAAGATAATGTAACATGTTTAACATGTAAAGACTTGATGTGTGTAATTTTGCTCTACTTGGCTCCGCAGGTTTAGTCTTTTTTTTTTTTATTTATGTTGAGGTATTTTCAATGTTGCAGGGACAGACGAAGACACCTCTTATTTACTGGCAGGCAGCCAATCCCTCGTTATTTACTGGGAAGAGGCATGTCAGTATTGAAGCTTACAAGTAAGTATAAATGTATGCATAATTGTTTACATTAGGTGCTAAATAATTTCAAATGAATGTGGGCAGATTATAATTTATAGGCAGTTATTAACTACAGGCTGAATGCAATCACAAAATAGTGTAAGATACTCTAAACTGTATTTTTTTCTGTTCTTGGCTAATGGAACTAATGTTATATTGTGTATTGTGTATGACTGTGTAGAGGTGGTACACGCATACAAATACCTGGGAGTGCAGCTAGATGATAAAATGGACTGGACTGCCAACACAGATGCTCTGTACAGGAAAGGACAGAGCCGCCTGTACTTCCTCAGAAGGCGGGCGTCCTTCAACATCTGTAAGAAGCTGCTACAGATCTGTAAGCAGTAGTGTGCTGGGGGGCAGCCTCAAGAAGAAGGATGCAGCCACCTGGACAAACTGGTGAGGAAGGCAGGCTCTGTTGATGGCACAGAGCTGAACAGCCTGACATCTGTGGCAGAGAGACAGATGCTGAACAGGCTCCTGTCCATCATAAACAATCCTGATCATCCACTGTAGAGCACCATCTCCAGACAGAGGAGCAGCTTCAGTGACAGACTGTTGTCACCGTCCTGCTCCACGGACAGACTGAGGAGATTGTTCCTCCCCCAAGCCATATGGCTCTTCAACACCTCTCAGGGAGAGTGAACACAATACAGAGCTCCGGACTCACTAACCACTAAAGAACCATTGGGTTGTGGTTCTTTCATCTCTTCCATGGCTTTGACCTCCTGTACTTTTAGACTCAAGCATGAAACCAGCACACATATACAAAGAATGCTCCTGAGTACATTTTCTAAATCTTGATACTTAAAACATAATGATTGGTAAATAATATAAAGAATGACATATGAAAACATAATGATCATGAATTATATAAATGATTTTTCTTCTTGGTTTCAGATCTTTTCTCTCAAAGTGAGAAACACTTAAAGAAGCATCCACAGGATAGAATGGAGGTTTTTAATTAATAAAATAATTGAAATGAGCGTTTCAAAACTTGTTTAAAGATGTTTTCACTTCTCTAAAGTCTAGATATTTTTCTTATTGCAGAAAATCTTAGTAAGTGTGATTCTTTTACTGGCAGATTATTTCTCTGGATTATAATCTGAATCTTCTCAAGGCAAGTTTTCTTAAATTAATATTTTGCTGAGTCACGTGACGCAAGAGGTGAAGATGGCAGCTTAGCCGTGGGGCTCCGCAGCTCAGACAGCTTAATCTTTTAAATGGGAGCGAGAAATATTTTCTTTCATAAAAACTGATCATTTAAAAAGTCGGACAACTTGGCACACAGACCCGAAATGCCCAGCCAACAACAAAAATTAAACCTACGTCGCCAAGACGGTGCTAGGAAAGACGCCTCGGCTAAAGCTAGCGACATAGCACAGAAGGACAATGATGGCCCATCACGGCCCCAGACTTCGGACACCGGCAGCGCCACAACAGAACAAATGGCTAAGGATATTTCTAAAATTTATGCTCTGCTTAAAGAAACGTCGGAGGTGCAGGAGAGTAAGCTCAACTCAATACAGGCCGCGACCAGAGCTGTGGAAGCTAAGTTATCCGACTTGGCCGCCCGTTTGGGTAATGCCGAATCCCGCATTGACTTTCTCGAGGACGCTAGCAGAGCATTGGAGGCTAATCCAACAGCAACCCGGAACGAGGTGGAGAGCTTGCAACAGAAGGTGGATGATTTGGAGAACAGATGGATGAGACCGGCCGAGTCTTACTGGTCCTGGCGGAGATTTAAGGTCAAAGGGTCATAATAGCTAACGTATATGCCCCGAATGTGGCTGACCCCACATTTTTTGGGCAGTTGGAGCACAATCTTAGTAAGATGGGGGATTGTCCCATTCTGATGGGGGGGGGGGGGGGGGGGGGGGGGGGGGTTTCAATCAAGTAATGGACAATATTCTTGACCGCAATATCCCCTCTCAACGACCACCCAGGTTTGCTTCTGCTTTGCAGGATATGTGTGAAGCCCTAGGCCTCATGGACATTTGGCGAATGCTTAACCCGTCCTCTAGAGATTATACTTTCTATTCTGCTCCTCATAACATCTTGTCTAGAATAGATTATTTTCTTATCTCTAAGTCTGCCATTCCTCTTGTGTACTCTAGCTCCATCGGTAACATTCTCCTTTCTGACCATGTGCCTGTATTTTTGCACGTGGCTACTCCCTGTAGTTTTCCAAAATTTTCTAGATGGAGGTTCAATTCAAGTCTACTTTCCAGTCCTGTTTTTATTTCCTCTCTGAAGGCTGAAATCACTCTTTACTTGGAAACAAACTGGGAGTCGGCTCCCTCTCTTGGTGTGGCTTGGGAGGCCTTCAAGGCATTCATCAGAGGTCATGTTATCCAATAAGCCTCCTTTAAGAAAAGGTCTGATATTGCAAAAAAGCTTGATTTAGAGAGGAAGATTGCGATTGCAGAGACTACATATAAACAGGACATAACCCCTGCTAACCTATCCTCTTTGGTGAAACTCAAGTATGAATTCAACTCTATTTTGACACAGAAAGTTGAGTTTTCCCTATTTCGTCTCAGACACAAACAGTTTGAAGAGGGGGATAAAGCTGGAAAGATGCTGGCCAGATACGTCAAAATCAAAGGAGCTCAGAGTACAATTCCAGCCATTAGAACGCAGCATGGCTCCTTAGTGTCTGAGCCCAACAGCATCAGCGACGCATTTAGGGACTTCTATGTTAATCTCTACTCATCTGAAACAAAGGCAAATGATTTTGAGATCCGTAAGTTTTTGTCCTCTCTCTCTCTGCCTTCCCTGTCCAGGGAACAAGTAGACTTACTGGACGCCCCAATTACCAAGGAGGAAATTGCAAAGGTAATTAAAGGCCTCCCATCCGGTAAGGCACCAGGCCCTGATGGGTTCACTGCCGAATTTTTTAAAGCCTCTGTTGAGGAGCTCTCCCCCTTATTACTTCAGTTGTATGTTGAGTCCCTGGACCGGGGCTGCCTCCCTCCCACCCTAGCAGAGGCCCTGATTTCACTCATCCTGAAGAGTGATAAAGATCCTCTAGAGTGCAAGAATTATAGGCCGATTAGTCTGATTAACTATGATTGCAAAATTTTATCAAAAATTCTGGCAATAAGACTGGACAAAGTTATGACCACTCTAATACACCCCGATCAGGTGGGCTTTATTCGGACCCGTTGCCCTGCAGATAATATTCGACGTTTGATTGCTATTATGTGGGCCCTTCAAAATGATGCCTCCTTAAAAGATGCCTCTCCAGCGGCTGCCCTCTCCCTGGACGCTGAAAAGGCGTTCGACAGGGTTGAGTGGCATTTTCTGTTCTCTTCTCTGGAGGCCTTCGGTTTTGGTACAAAATTAATTTCCTGGGTCAGGCTCCTTTACAATAATCCCAGAACCTCTGTTACCACAAATTGTGTTATTTCACAACCCTTTAGGCTCTTTAGAGGGACTAGACAGGGCTGCCCCTTGAGCCCTCTGCTTTTTGCTTTAGTTTTGGAACCTCTCGCAGCTGCTATTCGCAAAGACCCTGATTTCCCTGGCCTGTGTGCAAATGGCAGCTCTCATAAGTTGATGTTATATGCCGATGATGCTCTGGTGCTGATTACACAACCACAACGTTCCATCCCTGCACTTCTTAGAATCATTGACCAGTTTTCTCATCTATCTGGTTACAAGGTTAACTGGTCAAAATCCGAGGCCCTCTCACTGACACCTTATTGTCCCAGGACGTTGTTCCTGCCTGGCGACTTCAGCTGGCCCCAGTCAGGAATCAAATATCTTGGTATTAAATTTCCCCATACATTGTCAGATTTAATTCGGGTTAATTTTGACCCATTAAGAGATAGATTTAAAATGGATATAGATCGGTGGTCTCCTTTATTTTTGTCTCTTTGGGGAAAGGTCAATGTAATTAAGATGATTTGTGCTCCCAGATTCAATTATTTACTGCAAGCTCTTCCATTAAGGATACCTGTGGGTTATTTTCGCCAATTTGATAGATTGTGCAATACCTTCTTGTGGAACGGCAAACGTCCCAGACAAAAGATTACAGAGACCGGTAGATTCGGGGGGGTTGGGGGTCCCGAATCTAACTCTTTACCACTATGCTGTCTGTCTCAGACACATTATTCACTGGGCACTGCCTCCTGAAAGGGCTCCCCCTTGGTATAGTCTTGAGAGTTGACTGTGCACCCCTCTTTCCCCAGTACACCTTATTACTACTAAACTTCCTTCCAATACTCAGACACACCCTGTTGTCACTTTTTTTACAGTTTGTCTGGAAAAGAACTGCTACTATATTGGGTTTTCATTCACACCTTCATACTTTGGCCTCAATCTGGCTTAATCCTAGTCTGCGTATTGACAATTCCCCTTTTTGGGGTCCTTGGGTGAGCAGGGGTGTTTTGTTGTTGGGGGATCTGTATGAAGGGGGAACCCTTAAATCCTTCAAGGACCTTAGTGTCCAGTACCTGCTACCTCAGCACCAATTTTGGATATTTACAGCTCCGACATCTGCTGTGTCATGCCTTTGGCTCACCAACCACCCCTCCCAGTGTTGGAGACTGGTTTTCTCATGCGGTAGAGGTCTTTGGCAAAGGCTATAAGGCCTCAACGTATTATTCGTTGCACCTTAAGAGCTCCGATAAGGGGCCTTCTTTCCTTAAACTGGTGTGGGAGAAAGATCTCAACGTGCATTTTACAGATTCAGAGTGGGCCAGAATTCTAAAAATTGTAGAAAAATATCAAGGGAACTTGGAACAAGACTTATCCAATTCAAAATTTTAAATAGACTCTATTGGACACCTTATAAATTATACAGGGTAAAACTTGCTCAGTCCGCAGCTTGCTGGAGATGTGGAAGGGATGAGGGCACGTTCACTCACATGTTTTGGACTTGCCCCAAAGTTCAGAACTTCTGGTTGGAAATCCATCGGTATGTCACACAGATTGTTAAACACAATATACCCCTTTCTCAGCGGCTTTTTATTTTAGGTGACCCATCATCTCTTGATAATCTTCCCTCAAACGATGCCGAATGGGTCCAGACTGCACTAATGTTGAGTCGTAAACTCATTGTTTCTCAGTGGAAGTCCCAGTTAGCTCCCCCTATTTCTTTATGGCACAATCATCTTGGTAAATTAGCTGCACTGGAACGCCTTTCATACAAGCTGCTAGATAAATTGGATGATTTCCATCTTAAGTGGGATGCATATCTCTCCAGCTTAAATGAGACTACTTAGTATTTTATGATTCCTTCCCTATTCATTTCTGGTGATGGTAAGACTGTATTATCAGTATTCTTTTTTAGAGTGCTTAATTCGCTCACTGGGTGACTCGTGCTCTATTCTATTAATTGTTTTTCTGTTTGTTTTTGTTTTTTGTTTTTCCTTTCCTTCCCCCCCCTTTTTTTTATATACCTTTTGTATTAGTGTTTTTCCCTTACCTTATATATATTTTGTATCTTTGGCTGTGCTGCTTTGTATTATGTTGAAAAAGTCAATAAAAATTCTAATAAAAAAAAAAAAAAAAAAAAAAAGAATATTTTGCTGTCAACTGTCATGGAGTTTTTCTTTATGCCGCCTCGTCTCAGACCTCTAGCAAACAGTACTACGGCTTTCAATACGACAAATAAAGCTTTTACAAAAAAGGGTCACTGTGACAGATGAAGCAAACAGATCTGAGATAACCGGGATAATTTGGACAAGAAAAAAGATCACACTGGATTTTCTTGCAGAGAGCTCAAACAGATGGGCAGCGAGTTAGCTTGTAGTCATGATAAACAATCAGCTTTCTGGTTCCATTTGGCGTTTGCTTTGCTCAACTCCGCTGCTAAAATGGTTGACATTTGGGTTTATAAACAAGACGAATCTAATCCTGATGAGTTTTCTGCACTTAAGACACATGAGGTTGTAAATCAGAAAGTGTGTTCGCTTCCTGAATAAGAATTAAAGAAACATGTTTATATTCCTGGTTATCCTTGTTATGCTATTTATCCGTGATTGAAGCAGAAGATTTAATCTTATCAATGTCATGTTCTGACAAATGAAGCCCTGTCCCTTTTCAGACCAACATACAGTATAAATGTATCTATGTACAACTAGAACATTAAATCCTTTGGTTTTATGTGTTTTTTCATCACAAACATCATAAAATCTGCAGTCCTATTTGGCCTTATTCACTAACCTGACAGAAAAAATGAAACCACATTGAAAGCACTCATTATGATCAAAACTGAATAGATGTTGAATTTTCAACCACAACTGACAGTTTTTCAACACAGTTTCACCAACATCTAAACCAGTGGTTCCCAGCCTATTTTCCTTGGGGACCCCCTTTCATGCAAATACTAAACTGCTATGGACTCCCTGCCCCACCCCGTGCTGAAACCATGCTTGGCTGTGTGCTTTCAAAAGTGAGAATCTCCCCATAAATACTGTATTTTAAATTAAATTAACATATAGCCTTTCTTTTTTTTTTCTTAAAATAGGGCCCATGTGTAGTCATTAATCACAATAGCTCAATGGCACAATGGGTCCAGGACCCTGGCTTGGGAACCACTGATCTAAACCATCACTTTTGGTTTATTTAATGTTGAGACAATGTTGGTGTTATAAATAAAAGACTAGTTAAGGAAAATCAACAGATTGTATTGAATCTTGACATTGATCAAATCCCCCATCCTGAGCATGCAAGGGGTGACAGTGGAAAGGAAAAATCTCCCTTTTAACAAGAAGGAAAAACCTCCGGTATAGCCAGGACGGGGAAGGCAGCCATCTGCCTTCACCGGTTGGGGTAAATAGAGCAGGAAAGGAAGACCTGTCATATGTTTAAACATGGAAGATGAGAAGCATTAGTTTTTCTGCATCACTTCGAGACAAAATTTTACTAATTTTACAATATTACATAGGTGGAAGAAGGACGTTCTAGACAGCCAGCCAAAGGACAAGTACTGGTTAAAAATAACTCCAAAGTTTCTCACTGTAGTACTGGAAGCTAAATTATTGCCATCCAGATTAATTACATAGCTAGACAATCCTGAGCTTTTCAGGTCCAAAAACAACAACCTCAGTCTTGTCTGAATTTAAAAGAAGACAATTCAGTAATTCAGGTCTTTATGGCTTAATGACATCTTTGTAATCTAACAAACTGGTTGGTTTCATCAGGCTTCATGGATAAGTAAATATGAGTATCATCTGCATAGCAATGAAAATTTATACCATGCTGTCTAATGATATTGCCCAGCTTCGGTCCTTTTTTTTTTTTTTTTTCCAGTTTTTTAACCAGGAAAGTCCCAATTAGATTTAAGCCTCTTTTGCAAGGGAGCCCTGGCAAAGAGGCAGCAAAAAGTATCAATTACAACAATTAACAATTAAAATTACTTACAAATTAAGAAAAACAAATACAAGTTAAGGAATCTGTCTCAAGTGCTCTCAGTCTGGATTTAAATACGTTCTGTTAATTTCCAGTCCTTTTGCATCATACTTCGTGTGGAAGGGGCAGATAAGACAAAGGCCCCTTTTCCCAGTTCAGTACAGGCAAATGGTACAGAGAGCAACAAACGATTATTTGATAGAAACCCTACAAATCAACATTACTCTGTGAGATTAAGTTACAAATATAGAAGGGCAGTAGTCTAAGAATGGCTTTGTAGATAAAAGTGTACCAGTGTACCAACCTCCTGGTGGACAAAGAAGGCCAACCCACTCAAGAATACAGTTCACAATGATGGGTCAGGGCTCTACAATTTGTGATAAATCTCAAAGAAGCATGATAGACAGCGCCAAACTTTCTTAGACATTGAGCTGAAGCATTCATATTCAACAGATCTCCATAATCTAAAATGGATAAAAAAGTTGCAGTGACAACACGCTTTTTCACCTCAAAAGAAAATCAAAATTTATTTCAAAAGAAAAAACCCAATTTCAGTTTGAGTTTTTTCACAAGATTATCAATGTGGGGTTTGAAAGTGAGAGTGTCATCAAGCAGGATACCAAGATACGAACTACCTCAATTTCATTTCCCTCAAGAGTGGACACTGTGGGGATAATTTGAGGAACCTTCTTAGAATTTGAGAACAGCATTAATTTAGTTTTGTCAGCATTAAAAATTAGTTTTAACTGCAAAAGTGTGTGATGGACCACACCAAAAGCTTTTTGCTGGATCACGTGACCAGTTCATTTCAAATAGAGATGGCGAAGTCTGAGTAGATGCAGGAGGAGACAGAGAAATCTTTTTACAAATAATTAAAGAAAAAAGTATAATCATCAGCCTTGACAGCAAACAACAGCGAAATGCAAGATTTTTACAAAGATTTAGAAATCTCTATCCTTCTCAAAGTGGAGTCTCGCAGGACGAGATCTTACAAGAATAACGGCTAATGCGCTAAACACCATTCAGTGGAAACACCTGCAAATTGCAATTGCACCTTATCGAAATGTTAGAAATATCGCTTTTATTTTGTGAAATACTGTAAAGGAAATGCAGCTAAAGTCTCTAGAGGTTGCAATGAAACCATTAGGATGCTGTGTTTGTAGCCAGCGATTGAGCTGATGACATCACACTGTGTGTGCAGTGGTACCAGGTACAGTATAATATAAACTGCTTCCAGAAAAACACAGATAAACTCTCTGGGTAAATAATATGGAAAAAACTCACTCATAACAGTTTGATGTCTCTTGTGCAGATCTTCTACTTTACAGAGACATGTCCAGGATACACCAATGGTAGTTAAACAGCACTGCAATTTCTCCTCACTTTAGCTTGCCGCCGACTGTCTTGTTGCGACCAGCACGTGGAGTCTTAAAAAAGTGTGCAGACACATTAATCAGAGATGTGTTCATGTGCACTATATCAGTGAAGCATGTAATATTGCATTCCCTTTTTTTTTTGTTTTTTTAGACTTTGTTAGCACCTCAAGCTCGTCCATTTTGTTAGCTAGCAATCTCACGTTACCCATCAGGACAACTGGAAGAAACGGTTTGAATCTCCTGGGTTTTTCTCTTTGCCTTGCTCCTGTCCTCTTCAAATCCATTGGGATTTGGTGTGTTATTTCACTAATTATCTTTATTTTGAAAAGCTTTATCAGGTGGTCAACAACTCTTCAATTGTCATTGAAACTCCTCGTAACAAGTCTTGAACAAGTCCAAAGTACACAGAAAAATCTCTTGAGCAGCACAGACTCTGAACCAGTGTGAACAAAATTTTTGTTGAAAAATTAACTTGATGGTGATTTATCTATATTTATGAGTTACAAAAATGCAAACATGGGATTCTGTTCTCAAAATGTACCATTAAAAAGGACAGCAAATGATCAATAATCCATTTCAGTCTGTATGCAAACTTCAATAACGTAAAAGAATATTTCATTCACTTTAAAAAACATTTAAAATAATCGTTTTATCAGAAACATGGATCAATACAGATAAAGGAATGGATTTTGAAGGATTTGAACTTAACTGTGTAAACAGAGAAAAAAACAATTGTGGAGAAGTGGCTGTGTATGTAGATAACAACTTAAATTTTAAAGTAGTAGAAAATACAACTGTGATTGAAAACTCAGTAGAATTATAACAATTGAAATCTGTAAAGAAAAAAGCAAAAATGTAATAATCAGCTGTATATACTGAGCACCAGGCTCTGTTATTGAAGCATTCAATGACTGGATGGGGAAAAAAAAAATAAAAATAAAACATAATAATCTGTAGTGACTTAAATATTGATATGCTCAATCCAAATAATCGAAAAAAATGACCAATGAATCTATCAGTACAATTTACAGCATGAGTCTATACCCAGAAATCACCAGACCTAGTAGAATCACTTCCCATTGTGCTGTTTTAATCAATATCATATTCAGCAATGAATGAGAGGGCTATAAATCAATGACATCAGTGATCACCTACCAAGTTTACACAGTCTATAACAGCAACCACCAGAGAAATAAGCCAGAAGAAAAACTAAAATAGGACAGAGGAAACTATGAATACACTAAAGAACTATTTACTGGCAATAAATTAGGAACAGGTATATAATGAAAGTGATATTGATAGTGTGTGTGGAACTTTTTTACAGAAAACAAAAATACAAAGATCAACCATGGCTCACGAAGAGATTACGAAATGCCTGTAAAAAGAAAAATACACTGTATGGAGAATTCATAAAACAAAGGACTGAAGAGGTAGAATATAAATAAATAAATGAATAAATAAATAGATAGATAGATAGATAGATAGATAAGTTAACCAATATTATAAGGATAATATAGGAAAGAAAACTATGGTAAAATATTTTATAACAATATGTTTTATAACAGTCAATATGGATTTAGAGCAAACAGTTCATCACTGGCATTAACAGAAACGATTGAAGAGATCACAAACGACATAGATAAACAATGCATTCAGTAGGAATATTCATAGATCTTAAAGAAGCTTTCTACACAATCATAACACATTGATGAGTACATTTAGATGGTACGAGATCAGGGGGTTAGTTTTGCACTGGGTGAGAAGTTATTTAAGCAACAGAAAACAATTTGTGAAGTTGGGGGAATATTCATTGTTGTGCTTGGACATTGCTTGTGCACAGCAAAAACAGATGTGTCAAAAATGACACATGTTGTGCAGAATTTTAACACATGTGCTGGGTGTGATCAGGGACAACACATCTTGTGTTAATTTCAACACAACAGATGTGTTGACCATTTTAACACAGAAATTGTGTCATGAAATTTTACACAAAAAATGTGTAATTTTAACACATAATGCACAATCAATGTGTGAGCCATTTTACACACACGATGTGTTAGTAAACACTCAAATGTGTAATTTTATGTGTAACTGCAAACTAGTCAGCAACAGACTATACTGTAAATGTGTTGATATATAAATAATACATTAAAGTGCTAAACATTATCCTGCATTTGTAACTGGATAATGTGACAAGATTAATCATTTACACTTAATAATAAAAAGTGTCTTAGTGTCAGTGCTCTGAGTAAAATACAGTGGCCAGTACACTCAAACATTATTTATGACAAATAAATATTTTTATTGTCAGAGTTCATTCAAGTAATTTCCACATTCAATACATATTGAACACTGAAAAAGCTTACACAGGCAACTGCATATCAATATACAGTACAATATAAAATAAACTTTTGGATTGTGTTATATATAACAGCTTTAACAGGTAATCAGAACATTCTAACAGCTAAAGACTTCTGAAATTCATTCTGAAAAGCTATACAATCTTGTATCTTGGGCTCAAGTATAGCTCATCTGTACTGAAACCCAACATTATGTCCAAAGGCCTGAAATCTGAAGCATCAGTCAAGCTGATCATTTCATACTCCTTACTTTTTTGTACTGCGTATGCATAAAAATGGTCATCAAAGTACTTCACTGTAAGAATTCTTACAAACAGAAGAAAAGCAACATTTCCATCCTGTGGTAAAATATGAATGATTTCACCAAACAAAGGTTCTCCTCGCTTGTCTGCTTTTAGAGGCAGTACAGAGCCAGTTTTGTACGTTTGTCCCAGTCTGCTAATACTGTGAGCAACATAGACAGTGTTGTTCAAAGTAAAGTCATCGCCATAGATTGATCTAAGATTGTCCAACATTTTTTGTGCTTTATTCAAAGACTTAACAGTGACCATGCATGTATTTGTAACACTCACTTTCTCAGAGAAAGGGTCACCTAACTTGAAGCTATACATTTGCTGAACTTGATGTTTATAGCTCAGTGTTTTAGAAATATTTTTGAAGTTTCCAACCACATGAGCATGTCTTTTTAACGGA
The DNA here is from genome assembly GCF_017639745.1 of Melanotaenia boesemani. NCBI lineage: Eukaryota > Metazoa > Chordata > Actinopteri > Atheriniformes > Melanotaeniidae > Melanotaenia > Melanotaenia boesemani. The sequence continues at coordinate 28,999,581 of NC_055696.1, read as the reverse complement.
TTGTGCTTTGCCTCAAATCTCATGCACCAAAGCTGAGAAATGGGTCCAAACGTCACAAGCATCCTCGGATAATGGACCATAAAATGGTGTTTAGGAGTCAGATTTTGGTCACAGAGTTCCTTGAATAAAGTGTGGTGGTCTATAACTAGTTGTTTCAGATATACAGCGAGCCCATGTGTGACGACAGGAGCAAAGACAATGCTGCATATTTCTTTCAGAAAAGTAAATAAATGCCAATGCTGACTTCTCCTGTCAACAAGATCACCAATTAAAAAGGGTAACACCTGGAGCAGGCACCACATTTGAGAGGCGGTCTGTTTCACTGCATTAGAAGATTTCAGATTAAGAATAACACTAGGTTTGTTTTTCTCATTTCCATACCCATAGTTAAAACTGGAAATTCTTTCATTCAACAGTTCTAGGGTAAAACATTTGTCTTCATTAATGAAATGACGTAACACTAGTCTCACCTCTAAAGGGGCGACACCCTCGAGGATATCATGCATAATGTCAACGCATGTGTTTTCTGTAACATGAAAATACTTCAGTTTATTCAAACAAGAATCTTCCTTAATTCCAGTTGAGCTTGGATCATTGCGTCTGACATGCTCCTGATAGTTTTCCCTTGTACGTTTCTCAAATTTGTCCTCATCATAAACAAACTGAGCAACAGTTTTGTCAGCCATGCAAAAGTGACAA